>NC_086444.1:175465653-175575653 GCF_028390025.1 Pseudophryne corroboree | reverse complement strand
CCCGTCAGGTCCCAGCAATGTGTTGTAAATGTGTATGACCATGTACTGACGTGCCCCCGATGTGGATCTACCAGGAACGTTATGGTCGACAGAAACTGAGTAAATGTCGACAGCAAGGAGTAGTAAGCGGGCAAAAAATAATAATAATCTTAGAACCCCGAGGGCCACGTGACCATTAAGCGCTTCATGTTCTGTTTTCTGTGTATCTCCCCCCCACATATATATATATATATACCAATACAGGTACAAGGCAATAACAGCCTGTTAATTTTTCTACCCCGGAAATACCGTTGATGCCGACAGGGCATCCACCAACAACTGTCTCTCCCCTAGCGCGTTTACTTGTTTTCAAGCACACAAAACCAACCTGCTAATACTTAATTTTTTTGAATCAAGTACGGCCAAGCGTCGGCAAAGCCGTCAGTTATCCCCACAGCAGCTTGTGACAAAGCCCTAACACCTGTCGACATATGTCGACTAACCGATAGTGGGTAAAACCAGGGAAACAGTGAGTTTATGTATCACAACAAGGATTATGCGTCCATTATTAAACATAATGCTATATGACACCCATATAGCATTAAACACTCTGTGCCCCCCCCTCCTTCTTACTATACAGTAAATCCTGGTGGGGACCTGAGGAAAATGGCGCTGAGTCCTCTGTGAGGGCTAAGCTCCACCCCGTCCCGGCGCGCTTAAGCCCGCTCAATTATATAAATATATAACCCCCTAAAAACTAGCTGGGGACCCTATATACCGGGGGTAACCCCCTGTATAACTAACTTTTTGTCCCAACGCAGCCCAGGGCGCCTCTCCTGCACCCACGGAAGCCGTGGGTGTGCGGGAGCTATGCACGCTGCGGTCTCCCGGCGGGGCGAAGACACCCGGTGTCCGGGTATGTTCCCTCACCCGGGATCCTTTTATCAATGCCGCCCAGGGCGCTCCCCCCCCAGCGCCCTGCAGGCCGACGGGGAGCGGGAGCAGAGAGCGCAGCGCTACCGCTGCCTCTCCCTCCCGTTCGCGGCGCACTGGCGGGGCGGGCGCCGAAGCATGTCCCCCCCGCCAGTGATTACATATTTTAAATGCTGCCCAGGGCGCTCCCCCCCCAGCAGGCCCGGTGGAGTGCGGGAGCCGGGAGCGCAGCGCTACCGCTGCTGCTCTCTCCCGTTCACGGCGCACTGGCGGGGCGGGCACCAAAGTATGTCCCCCCGCCAGTGAAGTACAGAATTTATGTTGCCCAGGGCGCTCCCCCCCCAGCGCCCTGCAAGTGATGGAAAGCGCGGGAGCCGGGAGCGCAGTGCTACCGCTGTCTCTCCCCCCTGCGACACGCTGGCGGGGTGAACATACGCTGTGCCCAGGCACCGTAATATGTCCCCCGCCAGCATTGTAGACCATCAGCAACATGCCCCCAGGGCGCTCCCCCCCAGCGCTCTGCACCCTGTCAGAAACGTTGGTGTGTGGGAGCCTGGAGCGCAGCCCTACCGCTGCTGTTACCTCCGTTACTGAAGTCTTCTTTTCTTCCAATACTCACCCAGCTTCTTTCTTCTGGCTTTTGTGAGGGGATTGACGGCGTGGCTCCGGGAACAAGCAGCTAGGCACACCAAGTGATCGAACCCTCTGGTGCTAATGGTGTCCAGTAGCCGAGAAGCAGAGCCTTTAAACTAAGAAGAAGTGGGTCCTGCTTCTCTCCCCTCACTCCCACGCTGCAGGGAGCCTGTAGCCAGCAGGTCTGCCTGAAAATAAAAAACCTAACAAAGTCTTTCAGAGAAACTCAGGAGAGCTCCCCTAGTGTGTGACCCATCACTCCTGGGCACAAAGTCTAACTGTGGTCTGGAGGAGGGGCATAGAGGGAGGAGCCAGTTCACACCCAGTTTAAGTCTTTATAGTGTGCCCAGGCTCCTGCGGATCCGTCTATACCCCATGGTCCTTTCGGAGTCCCCAGCATCCTCTAGGACGTATGAGAAACAAATATTCAGTGGAGTTTTGTTATTAAAGCAAAGACATATAGAACTATTTAGCAGACAAATGAATTGCAAATTATAAAATATTCAATTGAATACCATGAAGACTCATACAAACAAGTTTGTCTGTAAAATTCCTTGTAGATTGAACAGAGACTCTACTGTATGTAATGTTTCATAGAACTGTCAAAATGAAATAAAACTGAATCTCATTCCAGTTACTCTCCCGCTAAGAAGAAGAACAGCATGGACCCTCAGCAGTTTGCTAGAAAATCAGTAGCCACTGACAGAGCGGAGATAAAGTTGCCTGAAATTAAAGGTTGCCAATTATTACAGGGAGCTTTACTGACAATACTGCAGTGGACATGGTTTTAGCCTGGGAGAAGCATCAGCTACAGCGCTGATAGGTGTGGGTACTTGCTGAACTGTGGGCATCCCCTACTGTTATACTGGTTGGTGAGATGTAAGAGTAAAATGAACAACTGTTTACCTTTAACACGGTTTCATCCTGCTTCAGAACGTGTGATTCAGAACAGCTCATATCTGAACCTTTTACTGCTCTTACTAGGAAAGCCTCCAGTAGTACAGTGTTATAAGAACATGAAAAAGAGACCTATTCATTACCATTTCTAAAGGCCCATACACTTAGACACTTTAAACACTAGATTTATTTTAAACACTAGATTTAATAATGCTAGTTTTCATAGATCTCAATCACTCCTGTGACAGATGGAAGTGAGGGGCGAATGTTCCTCCACTGCCAATCAGAAACGATAAACCCTTGAAGACGTTTCATTAAACATAGTCTGATGGGGGCAGTGTGTCTTCACATCAATGTTTCACTACAGGAGAGAAAGAGAACTTAATACTCTAGCATCTTTCTGGCCAGAGAATAATTTGCGTACCAAACACCCATGTAACGCCACCCTAATAGTTTAAGAAGAAAGTAGAGCTATAACTATAGTTTGGGGGTTTTGTAATAAAACTGTCAGACTTAAGGGCCCATTTATCAACAAGTGATAAAACTCATTGCGTACAATAAATGGTACTTCAGCCAATCAGCTCCTGTAATGTGTTTGAAAAATAACAGTTTGGAGCTGATTGGCTGGAGCACCATTTATTATACGCAATGAGTTTTATCACATGTTGATAAATGAGCCCCTAAATATGACAATATGGAACAAGACTGGTCCACTTTAAATCAAGTGTCTTTTTATTGTTTTTACAAAAAAAGAACACTGGTGGTACTAACCAGAATTTTCCACTGATCCACCTCAGGGGCCACATTCGCCATCCAAGACCTAGCCAGATTGACCAAACTAAATACATAATTATATAGAATTTTGTTTTTCCTACGAAGTAAGTGATGTAAAGCAAGCAAAGCATGGCATATACATCTTCATACCTATCCCCAGAAATTAGAATTGTGGACCAATGGGTCGAAAAAGGTGGACAGTGTCTAACTCGACACCAAAAGGTTGACATGCACAAGGTCACCATGGGAAAAAGGTTGACACAGGAAAAGGTGTACATGCGTTTAAAAAAAAAATAAAAAAATTCTCAGTTAAATAATCGGGAACCCCAATTAGTGCACTATTGCATGGCTGCGCTGGTCACCGGTTACTATTCCCAATCATAATCCCCGTGGCCGATAAAGCATGAAAAAGTTTAAAATAATTTTTTTTTTGTAAAAAAACGCATTTGACATTTTCTGGTGTCGACCACTGCCATGTCAACCCAATGCATGTCGGACGATAATGGTCGACCTATCATCTAGATATGAGACATCTCTGAATGGTTTCACAAAATTACTAGAAGGAACAAACCACAACCCCACGATGAGGGCACCCCAATGTACTCCGAACACCATTCTGAAATAAACAGGTGGGGTGCAGTGAACCCTATGAAGAATGTAAAAGTGGACCTATTGGAACCTAGCACAGGCTGTTGCATATTTGATGCTATCCAGCATAACCACTCCTCATTCAGCAAGCTACCTAAATCTGCCTCCCACCTGGCTCTAAGAGACAGCAAATTTCAGTTTGTGTAGCAATAGATTGATAGTAGTATACAAAGTAGAAATTAATTTGGAAAACGCAATCTTAGCGAGTAACATTTTAACAGGGAAGGCACTCATCACTGGTAGAGAGCCCCCAAACTGAGCCAACAGGGCAGGTAGTGATAAAAAGCATAGTTATGGATTATATATTCTGATTTAAGTTGATCAAAGGTTTTTATCCTTTCTTCCATATACAACCAAACGGGCGCATTAAGTATGTCTTTCAAATTTACCCAATTAAGGGAGCCTAGCACTGCCCCATAGTGGGACATGAGGATCAAAGCCTATCCCGTTTAGAAGGGTAGAAGTCCTGTTCCAAATCACAACCGCCTGTTGTAACAAGGTAATGTCTTGGCACTACACCCTCACCAAGTGAAACTGTAAAGGAGTTAAAGAGGGACCCACCTGCTTACATAGTAAACCCCCCAATGCCCCAGGAGAAGTCCCTATCCACAAGTCCAAATGGGACAATTGTGCTGCTACACTTAGATCTAGATAGTGTATGAAGTGCAATTCTGGCATTATTACCCCAAATGCAGGGGCATTTTCAGAGGAGAAGGTCGTTTGCAGTCGCCGTATGGCCCCCTCATCTATAACCGGCAGCGCAGTGGGACTTCGAGCACTAGGGTCATTAGGTGATCCAAGTGCCATGCCAGATTTCCAGTGTGCATGGTCTCTGGGGAAATGGTGCAGGTGCCATTTTCCTACTGTGCATGTGCAAAACACTGGGAAAATGGACGCCACCCCATTGTCTCAGTGATTTGTGCAGCTCTACTGGCACAAATGCGGGAATCTGGAGGTATAAGTATTCAAGAAATGTTGCAGAGTGTGCACCAGTGACGTGCGTTGGGGTGAGGCAGAGCCTTTCCTGTCATACTTACGTTTAAACCAGAGTTTTGACTGAATCAAATATGAAAAATACTGATAATTTGTTAGAAATATCTTCTTTGCATTATTCTAATAATTTTTATTGCCCAAACTCTGGAGTAAAAAGTCTATGGCAGGTGAGGCACTGCCTCACCTGTGTATCCTTTCCACACATCTCTAATAAAAACTCACCGGATTTCCAGGAGTTTTTAATGCTGCACCTGTGTATAATGCCCAGATGTACCCTTTGGCACATATATTGCCTGTAAATCTGGCTCTGGGATTAACCAGTGCCTACTGAGCCACTTAGCTCACCGCACGTTCCTGGTGTGCACCTATCATAGATACACCACTGCCCAGATGAAGGAAGAGACCAAAATGTGATTAGGAATATACACTGGAAAGTGCTGTAATACTTATAGATATTTTGGCTGCATAGACATCTTAAAGAGATTAACAATACCGGTTGCGGACCAAGGGAGTTTTTTTTCCAGATGTCTTATGTGGCCGGAGACCTTTCTCACATGATAAACTCATGGTGCATTCGACTTTTAAATGGATGAATCAGCGATAGGGCCATATACTGTAAATATATAGGTAATAACAGGATTTTGATACCTACTGGTAAATCCTTTTCTCCTAGACCGTAGAGGATGCTCGGGTCCACTTCATGACCATGGGGTATAGACGGTTCTGCAGGAGCCATGGGCACTCTTAAGACTTTTCAATGGGTGTGAACTGGCTCCTCCCTCTATGCCCCTCCTCCAGACCTCAGTTATAGGAAATGTGCCCAGGGAGACGGACATTTTCGAGGAAAGGATTTACTTTAAGACTAGTGGTGAGATTCATACCAGCTCACACCTCAACCATGCCGCACAACATGGCATTCAACATAACACATGCCAACAGGCATGAACCAATTGCAGCAACATGATGAACGAAGATAACACAACTTGTGTAACACTAATAACTGCAGGTAACGTACGCACTGGGACGGGCGCCCAGCATCTTCTACGGACTAGGAGAAAAGGATTTACCGGTAGGTATCAAAATCCTGTTTTCTCATACGTCCTAGAGGATGCTGGGGTCCACTTCATGACCATGGGGTTTATACCAAAGCTCCAGTACGGACGGGAGAGTGCAGATGACCCTGCAGCACCAATTGACCGAACTTGAGGTCTTCATCGGCCAAGGTGTCAAACTTGTAGAATTTAACAAATGTGTTTGACCCCGACCAAGTAGCTGCTCGGCAGAATTGCAATGCCGAGACCCTCCCGGCAGCCGCCCAGGATGAGCCCACCTTCCTAGTGAAATGAGCCTTCACCGACGTCGGTAACGGCAATCCAGCCGTAGTATGAGCGTGCTGAATCGTACTTCTGATCCAATGCGCAATAGTCTGCTTGGAAGAAGGACACACAATTTCATTGGCAGCATACAGGACAAACAAAGACTCTGTTTTCCATATACGAGCTGTTCTAGCAACATAGATTTTCAAAGCCCTAACCACATCTAGAGACTTTGACTCGGTGAACGTGTCAGTAATTACTGGCACCACCATAGGCTGGTTTATGTGGAAAGAAGAAACCACCTTTGGAAGAAAAATGTTGACGAGTTCGCAACTCCGCCCTATCTTCATGGAAGATTAGGTAAGGGCTCTTGTGAGACAAGGCCCCCAATACAGACACCCGCCGTGCGTATGACAATGCCAAAAGCATCACCACTTTCCAAGTGAGAAACTTCAACTCTATCTCCTGTAGAGGCTCAAACCAGTCCGATTGCAGGAACTGCAACACCACATTAAGGTCCCATGGTGCCACCGGAGGCACAAATGGAGGCTGGATGTGCAGAACCCCTTTCACGAAGGTCAGAACCTCTGGAAGAGAGGCCAATTACTTCTGGAAGAACACCGACAAGGCCGAAATCTGGACCTTGATTGATCCCAATCTGAGGCCTGCCTCCACACCAGCCTGTAGAAAATGGAGAAAACGTCCCAAGTGAAACTCTTCCGTAGGAGCCTTTTTGGATTCACACCAAGATACATACTTTCTCCAAATACGGTGGTAATGAATCGACGTTACTGAATAAGAGTGGGGATGACTTCCTTGGGAATACCCTTTCGGGCTAGGATCCGGCGCTCAACAGCCATGCTGTCAAACGTAGCCGCGGTAAGTCTTGATACACGCACGGCCCCTGCTGTAGCAGGTCCTCGCGAAGAGGAAGAGGCCAAGGATTTTCCAGGAGCAACTCTGAAGATCTGGATACCTTGCCCTCCTTGGCCAGTCTGGGGCAATGAAGATTGCTCGAACTCTTGTTCTTCTTATGATCCTGAGCACTTTTGGGATCAGCGGAAGTGGAGGGAAGACATACACTGACGGGAAAACCCACTGGGCCACTAGCGCATCCACCGCTATCACTTGAGGGTCTCTCGACCTGGAATAGTATCTCTGAAGCTTCTTGTTGAGACGAGATGCCATCATGTCTAATTGAGGAACTCCCCAAAGACTTGTCACCTCTGTGAAGACTTCTTGGTGGAGGCCTCACTCTCCTGGATGGAGATCGTGTCTGCTGAGGAAGTCTGCTTCCCAGTTGTCCACTCCCGGAATGAATATTGCAGACAGAGCTTTTAGATGTCTTTCTGCCCAGAGGAGGATCTTCGTCACCTCTGCCATTGCCACTCTGCTTTTCGTTCCGCCCTGCCTGTTTATGTACGCGACTGCTGTTACATTGTCCGGCTGGATCTGCACGGGATGATCTTGAAGAAGATGTACCGCTTGTTGAAGGCCGTTGTAAATGGCTCTCAGTTCCAGCACGTTTATGTGAAGGCAGGCTTCCTGACTTGACCATCGTCCTTGGAAGCTTACTCCTTGGGTGACAGCTCCCCAGCCTCGGAGACTTACATCCGTGGTTACCAGGAGCCAGTCCTGAATCCCGAACCTGCGTCCCTGTAGTAGGTGAGAGCTGTGTAGCCACCGCAGGAGCCAAATCCTGGTTTTCGTCGACAGGATTATCTTTCGGTGCATGTGTAGGTGGGAACCCGACCACTTGTCCAACAGGTCCCACTGGAACACTCTGGCATGGAACCTGCCAAACTGTATGGCCTCGTAGGCCGCCACCATCTTCCCCAACAACCGAATGCACTGATGGATCGACACCCTGGATGGTTTCAATAACTGTTTTACCAGTTTCTGGATTTCCAGAGCCTTTTTCACCGGAAGAAATACTCTCTGAACTTCCGTGTCCAGGCTCATCCCGAGAAAAGACAACCTTGTCGTCAGTTCCAACTGTGACTTTGGATAATTTATGATCCAACCGTGTTGTTGGAGTATCGACAGGGAGAGTGTGATGTTTTGTAACAACTGCTCCCTGGATCTCGCCTTTATCAGGAGATAAGGAATTATATTGACTCCTTTTTGACGCAGGAGAACCATCATCTCCGCCATCACCTTGGTGAAAACCCTCGGCGCCGTGGAGAGACCGAAAGGTAATGTCTGGAATTGGTAGTGGCAATCCTGAACCGCGTATCTCAGATAGGCCTGGCGAGGAGGGTAAATGGGAACATGCAGGTAAGCATCCTTTATGTCTACAAACACCATGTAGTCCCCCTCCTCCAGACTGGAAATCACTGCTCTCAGAGATTCCATCTTGAACTTGAAACGTTTCAAGTAGAAATTCAGATTTTTCAGGTTTAGGATTGGTCTGACCGAGCCGTCCGGCTTCGGAACTACAAAAAGGCTTGAATAAAATCCCTTTCCTTGTTGTGACACAGGTACCAGACTATGACCTGATCCTGACATAATTTTTGGATTGCCGCTGTTACTGCTTCTCTGTCTGGAGGAGAAGCTGGCAAGGTCGATTTGAAAAATCGGCATGGGGGAACGTCTTGAAACTCCAGCTTGTACCCCATGGATACGATTTGTAACACCCAGGGATCCAGGTCAGACAGAATCCAACCTTGGCTGAACAGTTTGAGACGTGCCCCCACCCGAGCGACCTTCCGCAAGGGAGCCCCAGCGTCATGCTGAAGATTTGGCAGAAGTAGGGGTAGACTTTTGCTCCTGGGAACTTGAAGCCTCTGTGGACTTCTTTCCCTTTCCCCTACCTGCAAAGAAGGGGGAACCTCTCGCTTTTTTGTATTTATTGGGCCGAAAGGACTGCATGTGTGGGTGATAGGTCTTTTTTGCCGGTGCAGGCGCATAGGGCAAAAAATGACGACTTACCTGCGGTAGCCGCTGAGACTAACGCATCCAGTCCCTCGCCAAATAAGGCCTCACCTTTATATGGGAGAGCCTCCTTGTTTCTTTTGGAATCTGCATCCGCGTTCCACTGGCGAATCCACAACGCCCGCCGAGCCGATACTGCCATGGTAGCAGCTTGTGAACTCAAGAGTCCAATATCTTTCATTGCTTCTAGCATGTATGCGGCAGCGTCTTTGATATTCCCTATCTTAAGGAGTATCTCATCTTTATCAATCGTGTCAATTTCTGATGACACACTTTCCGACCATTTTTCAATAGCGAGACTCACCCACGCGCAGGCAATAGTGGGCCTGAGCAGCGTACCATTGGCAACATAAATGGATTTTAATGTAGTTTCCATCTTTCGGTCTGCCGGCTCTTTCAGCGAAGCCGTGCCAGGTGCAGGGAGAATTACCTTCTTTGTCAACCTGGACAGTGCAGTGTCTAACACAGGGGGTGACTCCCATTTTTTCCTGTCCTCTGCTGGGAAAGGGCAAGCTATTTGAATCCGCTTGGGAATATGAAATTTCTTTTCAGGATTCACCCACATCCCTTCAAAGAGAGTATTAAGCTCGTGGGAAGGAGGGAAAGTGACTTTGGATTTCTTTTCTTTATAGAAATACGCCTTCTCCTGAGGTTCAGGAGTGGCTTCCGTGACTTCCAAAACTTCCCTTATAGCTATAATCATATATTGTATATTTTTTGCCAATTTATGATCTATTTCTCTGGAGTCACTATCGTCGACACAAGCATCAGTGCCCGTGTCGGTATCAGTATTCACAATATTCGCAAATGGTCTCTTATGTGACCCAGAGGGGTCGCCTGCAGAAGGAAGAACAGAGCCCTGAAAAATCACATCTTCCACAGATTTTCTCCAGCACAGCGCTTATGCCCCCCCTTATTTTCATCCCGATACTTGTAGTCAGAAGTGGAGAAAAGGACCAGCGTTGTCTCTGCAGCCTGAGGAGAGAGAGTAAATGGCGCTGAGCAGTCTGTTGGCTGCCTGAGGAAGAAGCCCCGCCCCCGCAATGGCGCATTTTTCACTCCTTTATAATATTTATACTGGCGGGGGTAGGGCTGTGCAAGAGGCATCTTATGCCCCCTTTTTGCCAGTTTATAGGTGTTTTTGCTGCCCAGGGCGCCCCCCCCCGCACCCTGCAGTGCCTGTGTGCGTGGGCAGCAATGGCGCGCTGCGCTCCTGCCAGCCGCGCCGTACCTCAGCCGTCACTTTTCTTGATAGAAGATCTTCTTCTTCTACTCACCTGTTTTCTGACTTCTGGCTCTGCGAGGGGGGTGACGGCGTGCTGTGGGAGTGAGCATCTAGACACAGCTAGAGTTCAGTACCCTTCAGGAGCTAATGGTGTCCTGTCAGCCAGAAGCAGAGCCATGAAACTCTTCAGGAAGTTGGTTCCTACTTCTGCTCCCTCAGTCCTACTAAGCAGGGAGCCTGTTGCCAGCAGTTCTCCCTGAAAATAAAAAACCTAACATAAGTCTTTTCAGAGAAACTCAGTAGAGCTCCTCAGAGTGCATCCAGTCTGCCTGGGCACATTTCTAAAACTGAGTTCTGGAGGAGGGGCATAGAGGGAGGAGCCAGTTCACACCCATTGAAAAGTCTTAAGCGTGCCCATGGCTCCTGCGGTACCGTCTATACCCCATGGTCATGAAGTGGACCCCAGCATCCTTTAGGACGTATGAGAAAATGTGTTTTAACATGTTATATTTAGTGCTCTATGCATGGTAGTAGCATTGCATGTTTAAAACCACTTAACTGACGATGTTTCCTTTCAAAAGCGTTAACATTGTTTTTTCAAATTTATTTTATTTAATAAAGTTGAAAGTATTTTTTTTTAAATATTTAAACATTATATTATGCACATCTGCAGAACGGATCTCATTGTCAAAAAAGTGGGGGACAGGGTGGGACGGCGCAGTTGCATGAAATCTGACCATGCCAGTTAAGTGGTTAAATGTATTTATATTTAAGATGTGTTTGTATTGGAAAAGGTAAAAAATGCACTTCTGTTACTTATCCGGTATTTGATTTTAGAAGACAACTTCTGTAACTATAGGAAATAAGATGCTAATTGGCATTTCCTAGCAGGAGATCTGGTGAATAACATGGTCTTTTGATAGTGGTCCGTGTACTCACTGCAGGTGATGTCCTGGATTTTGCAGTATCGTGTGGAAACGTGTTAATCACGGAAACTTCTGTGTGCATCTATGTACAGTGTCAAGAAAGCTTGGAATCAATGATTTCCTGTAAATATGTTACAGATATATGAAGGGAAGGAGGAAAACCATTTGTTTTCAAAGATTTCCCGTGCAATTTAGGAACTCAAATTTAACATGATTGTTGCATAAACAATATAGAGACTTTGAGTTTGTGTGATAAATATATCAAAGGAGGAGTATAAATGACCAGTTCCTGTGTAATGTGAGCAGTATTGTATCTTGTGACTATATATAAAGGGGCTGTGAGTCCTGAGTGGTGTGTAGAGAAATATCCCCTGAATGTGAGAAGAATGCTGCTGTAAACACCTTGTATGCTATGAATAGTCCTTAGCATCTTTAGTGACGTTCATAGGGGCAAATTTACTAAGGTTGGAGTTTTTTTTCTAGTACTGGTGATGTTCCCCATAGCAACCAGATTCTAACTATTATGTTCTACAAGCAGCTAGATAAATGTTAAGTAGAATCTGATTGGTTGCTGTGAACAACATCAGCAGTTCTAAAAAAAACTCCCACTTTAGTAAATGTAATCCTTAGTCTTAAGACTTTTTGAACAATAAACATCTTGCCTTCAAGACATCTGCTTTATCCTGCAACCAACAGAACTGCACCAAACTCCACTCCGTTCTCTGGCTATTCTTTGTTGAGTCTAGCATCTCCAAGCTGCACCCTCTGCCAGCTAGCACGCAGGGCCTGGTGCATGGAGAGTGAACAGTCAGGATCAGCCGATGCCAATTAGGAGGTGTGGCAGCAGCGTGTTCTAGGGCTGGTGGTAGGACCATGTGATGACCGCAAAATACCCACCAGGTGCGCAGTGGGTGGAGTCAGTAAGCAGGTGGTTACTGACGGTAAGTGGGAATCCCCTTACTGACCCACATCCCATGAAACCCAATGTAAATCAATGATTGCTTTGCTCATCCAGTCACATGTGACTTATGGTTAAAATGATCAGTGACAGGGTCCATATTAAGTATCACATCAGAAGTATGGCCAGTGACCCATATGCCCAAGCACCAAATTTTTAAGGTCCAAATAAATGGATGGGAAAGAGAGTCAGGGAGAAATAGAGCCACAAAGAGGGAAAATACAAGACTTCAGATCAAAATAAAAGCAGGTCATCTGCATATAAAGCAATATTATCAGTTGCTGTCCCCAGAGTGATACTGTGAATATTGGAGCAGGAGTGTATAAGACATGCCAGAGGTTCAATGGCGATGGCAAAAAAAGCAGGAGACGAGAGATATACCTGCCGTGTTCCTTGGCCTAGGGGAAAAGTGAGTTCAGGTAAATTCATTGGTACAGACCCTAGCTGTGAGGGAAGAATACAGGAACTGAATGACCACCTGAATGAGGTGTGTGTGAACATGTACATTTTATAGTTACGACTTCACAAAGAATGAAATTCAGCTGCTGTCATTTTTTTAGGCCAACTTACTGGCTTCTCAACACCATGGAATCTTGTGTATGCATATATACCAGGGGTATTTAACTTGCGGCCCTTCAGCTGTTGTGGAACTACACACCCCAGCATGCTTTACCATAGTTTTGCTATTAGGGCTAAAACTGTGCCAGGGCATCCTATAACTACTGGAGGGCCGTATGTTGAATAGCCATGGTATATAAAATATACCACTTCCAGATATCAGGAATATTGGTTCATCTCTCCTTTAAGACTCTGTCTGTCTGTGACTAAGCATGCAAATGATCCATAGAATTATCTGTTGAGGGGTTAATGTCATCCCTCCAACTAAGATGCAATATTAAAGTACACATTTCATGTATTTTATGACATATACAAACCTTATAGATGCACAACTACAACTGTAGGCAACACAGACATTGTTGTAGTCAACTGAGCAATTAACAAAACTATGAAAACATCAGTGGGCTAAAACAGCTATATTTCAAAGCTTGCACTGCATCATATAACATACAGGATTCATCAGTCCAGTCCATTCAGAAGAAGGGGGTATACCAATCCTAAGAGAGAAATTCCACTGCCTTGCTCCTCCTGTGTTGGACCAATAAAGTGCGTCCAATGTAAAGTAATCCAGCACTGTGTACCATTAAATTCTATATAATGTTTAATGATTGCTTTTCAAACTCACTCAAGAAAATGCAGCCATTCAGTATTGCAGTCAAGGACTAAATGCTCCCGAAGCAGATTCAGATGTCTGTAATTTTCTACTATAAAAGGAGAGTGGAAGCGAGTGACAGCTTTTGTACTAAGAAGAGGAAGAAGAGAGACAGAAAAAAAAAAATACACGTAAATAAGAAATCAAGGTTACCAAGCAATCAGTTATGTAATCACTAGTGACAATTAGACTCAGGCTCTTTTTTTTCTTTTCACTGAGACTCAGAATAAATGGATTGAAATAAAAAAAACATAAAAAACAAACAACTAAAATAACAGAAGAAAAAGGGGGAGGGGGGGGGGGAAGCTCCATTATGATAAAGTTAGACTGTGTTGATTCATACAGTATATCTTTTCTTCTAAATAGAGCACCAGGTTACTATGGTGAAGAGCACACTGAATGCTTTTGAGAGAGAGAGATTTCTAATAAACATTTGTGATCATAAGGACCTTTTATCTACTGAATTAATAAGATGCTTTACCCCAAACCATCTTATTTAGGAATCTAAATGACACTGTACTCATTGAAATTACAATGTGCAGTATAACTTGTTTCATCAGATTATGGTAATTGGATCAGGATTTAATAAAGGGTTGATGATGTACATTGCTATCAGATAACAGAGCTGGGGTGTTTACTCAATATGACATAAAACTTCCATAATGTTTAGTTTTAACTAATATTTACTGCACTGTATGAAATTATTCCTTGACATAAATGCATATTTAAATAAACATACTGAAGGTAGGATTCCTACAGCTATTGCCTAGCTATCGCTATTACACCACAGCTGTCCAGCCTTATACTCCTCGTTCCTCACGTTGCTTATTAATCTGGATACAGGGGCATGTCAGTACAGACTTTAGCCATCTCTGTACCCAATTTAGCATCGCATTTGGCATCAGTACCGTACTTTATAAGTGTGAGCCACTACACACTGCACTATGTAATGTGTACCGGAGGAACATTCCTCCAATATTCTAGCCACATGTAAATACAGACAGGATTTTACTCCCTTCCAGTCCTCAAATTTACTCCTAGTTGCCTCTCATTAGTAAGTATAGATGAGGTAACGTATTTAATGAATATTGTGAGCCCACCTGTATCGAGTTATGATTTAAGGACGGTACAAGGCAAAGCACTGCAGGCATATATCAAAATGCTTGTACACACTGCACTATGTAATGTGTACCGGAGGAACATTCCTCCAATATTCTAGCCACATGTAAATACAGACAGGATTTTACTCCCTTCCAGTCCTCAAATTTACTCCTAGTTGCCTCTCATTAGTAAGTATAGATGAGGTAACGTATTTAATGAATATTGTGAGCCCACCTGTATCGAGTTATGATTTAAGGACGGTACAAGGCAAAGCACTGCAGGCATATATCAAAATGCTTGTAACTATTATTGTTTAAATCATTTGTATTTTCATAGAGCCAATTAAGCAGCGCTGAACAAACAATATATAATAAATCACTCACAGCAGTCCCTGCCCCTGTGGAGCATTCCAAATTCCCAGCCGCACAAATCAGTTATACTGCAAGAAGCCAATAAACCTACCAGTTTGTTTGTGAGCTCTGGGGAGAGAAAATCCACAGAAATAAGGGAAGAACATACAGACTACAACAGCTAGGGCCCTATTGGGAAATGAACCCATAAACCCAGAACTGTAAGGCTGCACAATAACTGTGCCCTTACTGGGTGCCTGGCTATTCTTATTTGATATTGCACAGAGAAAAATGCTATTTACTAATGTGAAACCTGCACACACATGCACATCCTTCCGTACAAGAAGGAAGAGGTTAGTGAGTAATAGGATCCTCAAATCAGGTGCGTTAGGGTGGGATCCCTGTGGAACCTGTGGACTTAGGAGAAATACCGTTATCAACGGTAAGTTCTTACCATAACATATATTTCTCCGGCAGGGTCCACAAGTTATCCAAAGGATAACATTGGTATTTCCCAAAGCAATTTAGTGGTGCGGACGCTCCTGAGTGGACAGGAGAATCCTTTGCCCAAATTCAGCGTCATGAGAGGCAAAGGTATCCATGGCATAATGTCTAATGAATGTGTTAATGGAAGACCATGTGGCTGCCTTACATATCTGTTCTGCTGAAGCACCACGCTGTGCTGCCCATGAAGGACCTACCTTACGAGTAGAGTGAGCAGAGACATTAGCCGGAACAGGGAGATCAGCTTGAGAATATGCTTCTGAAATCGTCATCCGAAGCCACCTTGCCAGTGTTTGCTTATCAGCGGGCCATCCTCTCTTGTGAAATCCGTAGAGAATGAAGAGAGAATCTGTCTTTCTGATGGCACTGGTACGATCCACATAGATCCTTAAGGCACGGACCACGTCCAACGATGCATTTCACGCAGAAAGGCCCGGTACCTGGAAAGCCGGGACTACAATTTCTTCATTAAGGTGGAATTTAGACACCACCTTGGGAAGATACCAAGATCTAGTTCGGAGAACTGCTTTATCTGGATAAAAAAAAATCAGAAATGGAGAACTAGATGACAATGCCCCGAAATCGGACACTCTTCTAGCTGACGCCATGGCCAGTAGAAAGAGAACTTTAGCTGTCAACCATTTAAGATCCACTTTATTAAGTGGTTAAAATTGGGCAACTTGAAGGGCCCTTAGGACTAAACTTAAGTCCCAAGGCATTGTAGGAGGAACAAAAGGAGGTTGAATGCGCAGCATTCCCATGAAAAAAGTACGCACATCCTGTAAAGTTGGCAATTTTCTTTTGGAACCATACAGTCAATGCTGACACTTGCACTCTCATGGAGGCCACCTTGAAACCTTTGTCCATTCCTGCCTGAAGGAATGCTAAGACCCTAGGGTCCATTTTCCGTTCACTGCACCAATTAATATAGGTTTGCCATATTCGGTGATAAATGCGAGCTGAGGAAGGTTTTCTTGCACTGAGCATTGTTTGAATTACCTATTGTGAGAATCCTCTTGACTTCAAGATAGAGGTTCAAGAGCAACGCTGTCAAAGACAGTCGATCCTGATGTCTGTGATAACAGGGACCCTTGCATTAGTAGATCTGGACATTGAGGGAGCAGGAGTGGAGAATCCATCGACATTCTCTGCAGATCTGTGTACCAATGCCTTCTGGGCCAAGCCGGAGCTATTAGTATCACAGCACCCTTTCCTTGCTTTATCTTTCTCACCACCCTGGGTAATAGGGTGATTGGAGGAAACACATAAGCCAGATGAAAGTCCCATCTCACCAACAGGGCATCCACAAAGATCGCTCCGGGATCCTTTGTTCTTGACCCGTATGCGAGAACTTTGTTGTTCTGACGGGACGTCATAAGATCCATCTCTGGCAACCCCCACTTGTCTACTAGAGTCTGGAAGACCTCTGGGTATAGAGCACATTCGCTTGCCTGAATGGCCCGTCGACTGAGAAAATACGCTTCCCAGTTTAGGACTCCCGGTACGAACACTGCGGACAAGGCTGGATGATGAAGTTCTGCCCACTATAGTATATGATTTACCTCCTTCATCGCTTTTCAGCTGTGAATTCCTTTCTGATGGTTGAGGTACGCTACTGCCGTCGCATTGTCCGAGCGGATCTGAACTGGTTTTCGACGAAGAATGTCCTGTGCCTGAATCAGTTCCATGTACAGTGGGGCAAAAAAGTATTTGGACAGCTACCGATTGTGCAAGTTGACCCACTTAAAAAAAAATGTGAGAGGTCTGTAATTTCCATCATAGGTACACTTCAACTGTGAGAGACAGAATCTGAAAAAAAAACAAAAAAAAAAAAAACTAGGAAGAATCTGAAAAAACCCCCCCAAAAATTAGGAAATCACTTTGTATGATTTTTAAACAATTTATTTGTATATTCTTGCGGAAAATAAATATTTGGACAATCAAAAAGTTTAACTCAATACTTTGTAATATAACCTCGGTTGGAAATTACAGAGGTCAAACGTTTCCTGTAGTTCTTAACCAGGTTTGCACACACTGTAGCAGGTATTTTGGCCCACTCTTCCATGCAGATCTTCTCTAGATCTGTCATGTTTTGGGGCTGTCGTCAGGCAACACGGACTTTCAACTACCTCCACAGATTTTCTATTGGGTTGAGGTATGGAGACTGGCTAGGCCACTCCAGGACCTTGAAATGCTTCTTACGGAGCCACTCCTTAGCTGCCCAGGCGGTGTGTTTGGGGTCATTGTCATGCTGGAAGACCCAGCCACGTTCCATCTTCAATGCTCTTACTGAGGGAAGGAGGCTTTTGCCCAAAATCTCACGATACATGGCCCCATTCATCCTCTCCTTGATACGGATCAGTCATCCTGTCCCCTTTGCAGAAAAGCAGCCCCAAAGCATGATGTTTCCACCCCCATGCTTCACAGTGGGTATGGTGTTCTTGGGATGCGATTAATCATTCTTCTCCCTCCAAACACGGCGAGTGGAGTTTATACCAAAAAGTTTTATTTTGCTCTCATCTGAGCACATTACATTCTCCCAATCCTCCTCTGTATCATCCAGATGGTCACTGGCAAACTTTACATGGGCCTGGACATGTACTGGCTTAAGCAGGGGGACCTTTTGGGCGCTGCAGGATTTCAATCCATGACAATGTAGTGTGTTAACTTGTGTGACTGTGGTCCCAGCTCTCTTGAGGTCATTGACCAGGTCCCCCCGTGTAGTTCTGGGCTGATTCCTCACCGTTCTCAAGATCATTGATACCCCACGAGGTGAGATCTTGCATGGAGCCCCAGGTCGAGGGAGATTGTCAGTGATCTTGTATTTCTTCCATTTTTTAATAATTGCGCCAACAGTTGATCTCTTCTCACCAAGCTGCGTGCCAACAGTTGATCTCTTCTCACCAAGCTGCTTGCCTATTGTCGAGTAGCTCATCCCAGCCTTGTGCAGCTCTACAATTTTGTCCCTGGTTCCTTAGACAGCTCTCTGGTCTTGCCCATGGTGGAGAGGTAGCAGTCTGACTGTTTGAGGGTGTGGACAGGTGTCTTTTATACAGATAACCAGTTCAAACAGGTGCCATTAATACAGGTAACGAGTGGAGGATAGAAGAGCTTCTTAAAGAAGTAACAGGTCTGTGAGAGCCAGAAATCTTGCTGCTTGGTAGCGTTTCCAAATATTTATTTTCCACAAGAATATACAATAAGTAAATTGTTTAAAAATCATACAAAGCGATTTCCTGGATTTTTTTTCAGATTCTGTCTCTCACAGTTGAAGTGTACCTATGATGGAAATTACAGACCTCTCTCATCTTTTTAAGTGGGTCAACTTGCACAATCGGTGGCTGTCCAAATACTTTTTTGCCCCACTGTATATGGCGCGAAGTTCCAATATATTTATTGGCAGGCAACCTTCTTCCTTGGTCCATTTTCCCTGGAAACACATCCTTCCCGACAATGCTCCCCAGCCCTGGAGACTGGCATCTGTTGTCAAGAATTTCCCAGTCTGATATCCAAAAGGGTCTCTCCTTGTCCAGATGGCATGTCTGTAGCCACCAGGCTAATGACCTTCTTACTTCTATCGTAAGAACCATAGTCTGTGTTTTTATCGTCTGATGCAACCCATTCCATCTGGCAAGAATCAGATGCTGCAGAGGCCTTGAGTGGAACTGTGCATACTCCACCAAGTCGAATGTTGACACCATCAATCCCATCACATGCATTGCTGCGTGAATGGATACCTTTTGACTGTGTAGCAACTCCTGAATCCTTGACTGAACTTTGGATATCTTGTTCAGAGGTAAAATTACTCTCTAAAGACTTGAATCCAGTACAGCCCCCAAGTGAGTCATCCACTGTGATGGAACCAGAGACAAATTTGCCCAATTTATGAGCCACCCGTGCCTTTGCAGACACGTTATTCTATGTTGCAGAACAGATAGGAGCAATTCCTGCGACTGTGCCAGGATTAAAAGATCGAAGTATGGAAAAATTCTTATCCACTGCTGGCGGAGATAAGCTGCCATTACCACCATAATCTTGGTAAATACTCTGGGGGCTGTGGCTAACCCAAAAGGTAGGGCCTGGAACTGAAAATGCTGTTGGAGGATAGCGAACCTGAGATAGCACTGATGGGACAGTGCTATAGGAACATATAGGTAAGCACCCTGTATATCCAGGGATACCATATAATCCCATGGCCAAAATGATGGAATCTAAACTCTCCATATGAAACCGAGGTACCCAAATGTACTTGTTCAGCACTTTGAGATTGAGAATAGGCCGAAATGACCCATTTGGTTTCTGAACTAGAAACAGGTTGGAGTAAAAACCCTGTCCTCGTTGTGTAGGAGGAACTGGAATGACTACTCCTGACTGAAGCAATTTCTGAACTGCCTCTTGCAAAGCCCTGGCCTTCGTCTCTACCCGAGATGGGCTGGTACAAAAAAACCTAGAGGAGGGTGCTTCTTGAAGGAAAAAGCATAACCTAGAGATACTGCTTCCTGCACCTAGGCATCTGTTGTAGACTGCTGCCAGATCTGTGCAAACTGAAGAAGTCGGCCCGCCACCCTGGGATCCCCCAGGTGGAGGCCCGCACTATCAGGCTGATGGCTTATTATCTGTTTTACCAACCGGTCCTCTGGTAGCCCAATGCTTTTTAGTCTCACCAGACTTGTTGTATTGGGACTGCCTGCCATCACTTTTGCCTTTAGCTTTTCCTTGAAATTGAAAAGGCCGAAAAGCCGGAACTTTAGGTTTGAAATTGTATGTGGAAGGAAACTTTACCTTCTTGGAGTCTGCTTCTGACTCCAAAATATCTGTCAATTCTTTACCAAAAAGAATATCTCCAGAAAAAGGCAAAGATTCCAAAACCTTCTTAGATTCTGAATCAGCTTTCCACGTACTTAGCCAAACTGCTCTGCGAGCAGCTATTGTTGAAGCTGATGCCCTGGAGGCAATAATACCCATATCTAATGCTGCTTCTTCCAAGAACATTGCAGCCTGTTTTATACAGTATGTGCTATATGGGATGTTTGCTCTCTAGATGCTATTGAAAAATCCCCCTCCAATGCATCAGCCCAGGCAGCCACTGCCTTTGCCATCCAAGCTGAAGCCATGGCTGGCCTTATGACTGCCCCAGACAGGGAAAAAATGTTTTTTTTTTAAAAAACCATCCACTCTCCTATCCGTGACATCATTTAATGATGTTGAAGGCAAAGGTAATGTAGATTTTCGCACTAATCGACTATCTACTTTAGGAGCCACCCCCCATTTTAAACAATCCCCAGCTGGAGGAGGATAATTGGAATTCCATTTCTTAGGAATTCTAAACTTCTTATTGGGCGTAGGCCAAGCCTCTTTCATGATTTCCGTCAGCTGAACTGACCCCAGAAACTCAGTCTTAACTGTTTTGGGACGTTTAAACACAGATGCCTTGGTTTTTAACACAGGCTCTGCTGATTCCTCCAATGATAAAATGGCTTTAATTAACTCAGCTATATCCACTGAGCTGAGACCTTCCTCTTTGTATGCCGAAGTAGAATTTAATGAGCTTTCATCTTCCAATGAATATTCATCTGAAACATGTGTAACCTGTGAGGATGAAGATTTACTTACCACTGGCTTATCAGCCTGTTTCTTTTGAAAGGTTGCTGCTGGAAGTTATAAACCGCAGGTGGGAAGCTGCATGTAAGGGTTAATCGTGTAACCTATCCCTGGTACAGGAGTTGCAGGAATTATCCAATCAGCTATACTGGATGAAACCCTGGTGAAAGCTAAAACAATTTGCACACAAACCATCCTGAACCAGATCCAGAGACGTTAACACAGCTTTGCAAGACAAACATGATATGAGTGTTGGTGTTGCTGTGAGTGTATCTTCCTCAACTTTGCCGCTCTTAGACATGACAAATAATCAACACTTCAACAGTGTACTACACAATTTGTGACTGCAATCACTTTAAGCTTTTTAAAGTGACCTACAATCCGACCCTACCCATGCACCAGCATTGAGGATTGGAATAGAAAAAAGTAAATAGTAAAGTCAGCAATCACACTAGCAGTCAGTCACATGTTATACATTAGTATAATAAGCAATATGAGCACATCATCAGCTACAACTACATTTCAAGTATGTAGGAGAACATATTAATGAATCATGTTTAAACAGAACTACTGTATTCAGACACATAGTGAAAGAAACAACAGTAATAGTATACAGACTCGTATGCAATAGGCACTTATCTAACTATTCGTACTCAAAAAGGTAGATATAGACTTAGTGCTGTATTACCCGTACTCATTACAGTGGGATACAGGAAGACTTGCCCCACTTCCAGGACTGATCAATACATTTGCGAACGCTGAGTGGATCCAGACGCTACTAGTGTACACTGCCGCTCCATGAACATATAGTGAACACAGACGCACCCGTCACACAGCCGCCTATGCTGCGACTGGGTCTCCTTCGTGTACAGCGTCTGAGATGGAAGCGAGAAACAGTTCATGGCAGGAGACTCGGAGGAAACCGGGGCGTCCAGGAGAGCGTCTGACTTCCCACTGCTGACATCAACCCTAGGGATCGCGGCCTCATACTATTCCTGGAGCCTATGATCCCTAAGGACTAGCGCTGGTGCAGAGCCGGCCTTAACCAATATGATGCCCTAGGCAAGATTTTAGCTGGTGCCCCCTAGCACCGCCGCTAGTTCTGCAGGAGATGCCTGGCATGAGTCAGCTGGCAGCTCTGCTAACGTCGGGTGCCTTTTGTTTATGAAAATGTATCATATTATTTGCATTACTATGTGGCTAGGATGCACAAGCAGCTTCTGCTGATTAAAATGATATGTTGCATGCCTATATTCTGTGTGCGACTGTGGCTGTATCTGCATACGAATGCTACATTACAGTGATTTCAAGCAATAAACTGCAATGTAGCATTTCGTATGCAGATACAGCCGCAGTCACACACAGAATATAGGCATGCCGCATATCATTTTAATTAGCAGAAGCTGCTGGTGCCCCTAAGCTTACCAAATGCCCTAGGCATTTGCCTAGTTTGCCTATGCCTAAGGCCGGCTCTGCGCTGGTGCACCCGAGGTGGCAGCCGCGTCAGTGACTGTTTGGTAGTCTCCTCCGAAAACCCTGCGGCTGTGTCTGTATTCCCCCTTCTAAGCAGAACCGATGCCTTACCTTCTCCCTGTGCTCCGGCCACAGCCTGGTAACGTCTGCTGGACCTGCTAGTATATCCAACACAGACGCCCGCTGAAACAGCACTGTACTGTACTTGTGGGTATGCGTTGTCGCGACCCGGCGGAGAGTTGTTGGATCGACTCTTTCTAAGGTACGTATAAGACGCTTTTTAGAAAGATCACTCAAGAAAAAATAGTAAGATTATAAAAATAAAATAAAAGCTTAGGGATGCTAAAAAAAACAGCAGCCCTCTGACCATGGTCCGGCTCCTGCCGCACCAAACAAAAACTGATTTGCCTGAGCCAGGGATATACAGTATGGACGGGTCTGTTGCATGCTGGGAGGCCAAAAAGCTTTGACCGATTGGTGCAAATCACTGTCGCTTCATCATATCCCAATGTTATCCTTTGGATAACCTGTGGTCCCTTCCGGAGAAAGAAAACGCTTGACAAAAACATAATGGAGTTCTGTGGGAATGCTTATGAACATGTAGTACATTATACTGCATGGAAGCATTGAAAGGCTTTAAAGAATGTGCTTAAGTACAAGGTATTCTCTATGCTTTAACTAGAGATGTTTTCAGTGCCTGTGTGAATGAGCCAACACTGAGGGGCAGATGTACTAAGCCTTGGAGAGTGATAAAGTGGAGACAGAGTACAAACCAATCAGCTTGTAACTGTCATTTTCCAAACACAGCCTGTAACACAGCACTTAGGAGCTGATTGGCTGGTAGTTTCTCTCTCCACTTTATCACTCTCCAATGCTTAGTACATATGGGCCAAAGACTTTTTATGGGCAATTTACATTACAAACTTTTCCTACTATACAGTACATCTGTTTAACTATACAATTTTATGGGAAATTCAATTCATAACACTGTACTGCCAGCCATAGTGAAGTCCAGCATCATTATCTATTAAGGTGGAAAACCTTTGTTAATTTGGAAAATACTGATTGTTAAGTGACTTTGCCTGCGAAACACTATGAACTGAATTCCCCATTCAATGCCACAGTTATATAAGCCGTGATACACAATTACTTGAAGACAAATAGTAATATCAAGTACTTCTACCTAGTGGAAAATGAGAGAGGCAAAATAACCCTATGGAGAACTCCCATATGGAGAACACAGAAAAATATTTATTGATTTTACGTTTGTTATATTTGTTACGACTAATTAAAATGTTAACAAATACAACAAAAAAAAGGAGATTTATGGTAAGAACTTACCCTTGTTAAATCTCTTTCTGCGAGGTACACTGGGTTCCACAGGGAATAACATCGAGGGTGTAGAGTAGGATCTTGATCCGAGGCACCAACAGGCTAAAAGCTTTGACTGTTCCCAAGATGCTCAGCGCTGCCTCCTCTATAACCCCGCCTCCGTGCACAGGAGCTCAGTTTTGTTAATCAGTCCAATGCAGTAGCAGGTAAAAGAGACGACAACAGTTAGTAGCCACAGACACCACATTCTCACGACGGGAGAAGGTATCAGCGGCTAATGCCATACAGTAGCGGATCTTGCCACGGGCAAGCAGGACTTTTGCCCGAGCGCCGCCTTCCGGAGGGCGCTGCACCATGGCAAGATCCGCTGCTGCTGTGGTGCCCCCCGCTGCCGCAGCCCGCTGTGAAGGGAAACTAGACGCTATGCGTCTAGTTTCCCTTCGTGGGCTGCCCGCTGTGAAGGGAAACTAGACGCCTGGTGAGGACCTTCACTGTAATGATGTGCGGTGCGCGTTGACGTCATCGTGCACCGCTCAGCAAAGGTCCTCTCCACGAAGGGAACTAGACGCTTAGCGTCTGGTTTACCTTCGTGGAGAGGACCTTTGCCGTGCGGTGCGCAATGACATCATTGCGCACCGCACATCCTACAACAGTACAGGGGGCGTAACTGACCATGCCCCCTGTATGAAGCCACGCCCCCTAATGTCGCCCGGGGCGCCAGAAGCCCCGGAACCGGCCCTGATGCCATACCAACCCAAAGAAGGTAAGTGTGTCAGGGCGGGCGCCCTGTGGAATCCAGTGTACCTCGCAGAAAGAGATTCAACAACGGTAAGTTCTTACCATAAATCTCCTTTTCTGCAGCGGGGTACACTGGTATTCCACAGGGAATAGCATCGGGGATGCCCCAAAGCAGTTTCTCATGGGAGGGGACACACTGTAGCAGGCACAAGAACCCGGCGTCCAAAGGAAGCATCCTGGGAGGCGGAAGTATCGAAGGCATAGAACCTTATGAACGTGTCACCTTATGAACCTTATTAGAATCACCATTCTAATCCATCTGGCCAAGGACTGCTTGTTAGAAGGCCAGCCACGTTTGTGAAAACCAAACAGTACAAAGAGAGAATCAGACTTCCTAATGGAGGATGTCCTCTTCACATACTGTAGATACGGAGAGCCGTACCACATCCAAAGACCACTCTTTGGAGGATAAATCCGGAGCGACAAAGGCCGGAACCACAATCTCTTGGTTAAGGTGGAAAGAAGACACCACCATAGGTAGATAACCAGGGCGCGTTCGAAGAACCGCCTGGTCACGGTGAAAAATCAGATAGGGGGACCTACAAGACAAGGCACCCAAATCTGATACCCGTCTAGCAGAGGCAATAGCCAGCAGAAACAAGACCTTGAGGGAAAGCCACTTAAGGTCCGCAGATTCAAGAGGTTCAAACGGAGACTCTTACAAAGCCTCCAGAACCACCGACAAATCCCAAGGAGCCACAGGTGGGACATAGGGAGGTTGAATCCGTAAAATACCCTGAGTGAATGTATGAACATCAGCCAGAGTTGCAACTTTCCTCTGAAATCATACCGACAAGGCAGAAATATGAACCTTGATGGAGGCCAGCCGAAGGCCCAAGTCCAGGTCCTGTTGTAGGAAAAGTTTGGCCGTACTAAACTTGTAAACGTCATGATTGTTAGATACGCACCAAGCAAAGTAAGCATTCCAGACCCTATGGTAACTTCGAGCCGAAGCCGGCTTACGGGCCTTCAAACATAGTGTGAATGACCACCTCAGAAAACCCTTCGGCCCTCAGTATGGAAGCATCAAGAGCCACGCCGTCAAAGCCAGTCGGGCTAAATCCTGATAAACACAAGGGCCCTGAACGAGGAGGTCTGGTCGTTGCGGAAGTAGAAGAGGACGCTCTAGCGAGAGACCCTGTAGGTCTGAGAACCAATGCCGTCTGGGCCACGCTGGAGCTATTAGAAGAATGATTCCTCCTTCCTGCTTGAACTTCCTCACTACTCTGGGCAGGAGTGACACCGGAGGGAACACGTACGGCAGCCAAAAGTTCCATGGAATAGCCAGTGCGTGCACAAATGCTGCTTGAGGATCCCTTGTTCTTGCTCCGAAAACCAGAACCTTGTGATTGTGTCGAGACGACTTCAGGTCTACATGTGGTAGGCCCCACTTGTCCACTAGGAGTGTACTAGGATACTTCTGGATGAAGGCTCCACTCTTTGGCGTGTACGTCCTGATGACTGAGGAAGTCCGCTTCCCAGTTGAGGACCCCCGGATTGAACACTGCCGATATGGCTGGCAGATGGCGTTCCGCCCATTGAAGAATCTTTGACACTTCCAACATTGCTAAGCGGCTTCGAGTGCCGCCTTGATGATTTATGTATGCCACCATGGGGGCGTTGTCTGACTGTACTTGAACAGGCCTGTTCAGTACCAGATGCTGGGCCAGTTTCAGAGCATTGAACACCGCCAGCAATTCCAGAATGTTTATCGGGATGAGAGACTCCTCCCTGGTCCACCGACCCTGAAGAGAGTGTTGCTCCAACACCGCGCCCCAACCCCTCAGACTGGCATCCGTCGTCAGAAGGACCTAGTTGGAGATCCAGAAGTGACGACCCCTGCTCAAACATTGGTCCTGCAGCCACCAGGTCAGTGACAGACGGACCTCCGGAGACAAGGAGATCATTTGAGACCTGATCCGGTGAGGCAGGCCATCCCACTTGGCAAGAATCAGTTTCTGCAGAGGGCGGGAATGAAACTGAGCATACTCCACCATGTCGAAAGCCGACACCATGAGGCCTTGTACTTGCATCGCCGAGTGTATCAACACAGGTGGACGAAAAAGAAAGCAACGTATCTTGTCCTGAAGCTTCAGGACTTTCTCCTGTGACAAAAACAACCGCTGGTTGTGTGTGTCCAACAATGCTCCCAGATGCACCATGCTCTGTGCAGGGGCCAGGGATGATTTCTTCCAGTTGATGAGCCACCCGTGGGCTTGCAGAAACTGGACTGTCAGATCCAAATGACGGAGTAGAACTTCTGGGGAGTTGGCCAGGATCAGCAGGTCGTCCAGATATGGCAGGATCCTGATGCCCCGACAGCGGAGTGAAGCCGTCATAACTGCCAGGACCTTGGTGAAAATTTGCGGAGCTGTGATCAGACCAAACTGTAAGGCCCGGAATTGGTAATGGAGATTGCCAATAGCAAACCGCAGGTATTGCTGATGTGACATGACAATAGGGATATGAAGGAAAGCATCCTGTATATCCAGGGATACAATATAGTCCCCTGGTTCCAAAGCCAGGACAATAGAGAGAAGGTCTCCATACGAAACTTGGAGAGCCTCACAAACTTGTTTAAAGATTTGAGGTCGAGAATGGGCCGGGAGGAATCATTCGGTTTAGGGACTAGGAACAGCGTTGAATAGTACCCCCTGCCCCTCTGAGCCAGAGGCACCGACACTACCAGGAGGGATTGTACCACTAAACAGAGTTGTTGCCTTCACCTGATCCGAAGGGATGTCCCTCAGGCAACAGCAAGGAGGGGGACGTGTCTTGAAGGATATAGCGTATCCGTGAGTGACGACTTACCGTACCCAAGCGTCTGAAGTGGTCTTCAACCATACCTGGGTGAACTGTAGAAGTTGGCCTCCCACCCTGGGATCCCCGAGGGGGAGGCCCGCCCTGTCATGCTGCAGGTTTGTTATATTTGGAAGACGGCTGAAGGGCAGCCCAGGCACGTTTAGGCTTAGGCTTGGTGGTTTTGGAAGTGCAAGACTGTTTCGGGAACGCCTGACCCTTTGCTTTACCCGGAGGGCGAAAAGAACGAAAGGAAGTACTCTTAGCCTTTGGGGCCGAAGTAGTAGTACTAGGTAGACATGCAGTCTTAGCAGACGCCAAGTCAGCGACAATCTTGTTGAGATCCTCACCAAAGAGGATGTTTCCTTTAAACGGGAGCACCTCCAGGGTTTTCTTAGAGTCCAAGTCCACCGACCAGGACAGCAACCAGAGAATACGGCGAGCAAAAATGGATGTCGTAGCAGCCTTGGCCGCCAGAACACCTGCATCTGAAGCTGCTTCTTTAATGTAATGAGATGCCGTGACAATATAAGAGAGACATTGTCTGGCATGTTCAGAAAAATTGGATGGAAATTCAGCCTCTATTTCCTGAGCCCACGCCTCAATAGCTTCTGAGGCCCAAGTAGCCGCAATGGTGGGCCTATGCGCAGCCCCTGAAAGGGTATAGATAGCTTTTAAGCAGCCCTCCACACGCTCCTTGAGAGAAGTGAAGGTAGTGACAGGCAGAGCAGATGACAACACCAGCCGAGCGATTTGCGAATCCACTGGCGGTGGCGTTTCCCAATTTTTACTCAATTCTGCCGCAAGGGGATAGCGGGCCAGCATCTTCTTGTGCGGGGTGAATTTCTTTCCTGGGTTCTCCCAGGATTCCTGACGTATGTCAACTAAGTGGTCAGAATGAGGTAAAACCAATTTAGTAACCTTCTGACATTTAAACCTGTCCGGTTTCTTAGATGTAGTAGCAGGCTCAGGATCATCATCAATCTGAAGAATGAGCCTGATAGCCTCTAATAGATCAGGAACATCCACCTGTGAAACAGATTCCCCATCAGAAACGTCAGGATCAGAGTCTGTGGGGTCAGTATACACGCCATCTTCATCGGAAGAGGTATCTAGAACATCCATGGATTGAGAGGAAGTAACAGCCCGCTTAGAGAACTTCTTAGGTTTAGTCTTAGGCAGGCGAGGGTCAGGAATACGTTTATCCAAAGAGTTATTCAAGTGCTGTAACTGAGTGGACAGAGCATCTGTCCATGGCGGATTAACCGCAGGGACCATATAATGCTGATAAGGCACAGTAGGTCCCATAGGGGGTGCAAGTCTAGTTACCAGCGTAGTCAGTAAATTAGAAAAGGCAGACCAAGGCGGGCCCTGATGTGCCCCCGTTTTTACAAACTGACTAGGGGGTACAGAACCCCCAGAACCTGAACCCTCCGCAGACATGTTATCAAATGTATCTGGGACATCAAAACCGCGCACGGCGGAATCAGCTCCAGACCCATCGCCCCCTGTACCTGACATGATATGAAAGCGTACACCACGGGCGACACAGTACAATATCAGCAGATATAATACCTAACACAAACACCCCGTGCAGTGTGACAGCACAAAGAGGATTTCTGAGGTAAAATGTGACTGAAAAACACAGAGGAAAATACAAAATGCGTATATCCTGTGAAATACCTATATTATCTAATAACCCTGACGCACAGAGCCCCCTCAGGTTACAGAATATAGTGATAGCAGTAGGAGTGAGATACACGGAGTAGAAATCACCCAGCAGCTATATGCACACACAGTCACATGTACAATGCAGGAATTATGACAAACAATAAAACTGCACTGGACTAGCAATACTATTACTGAGTAAAGCTATGTATATAAACAGATATATCAATGCACAGTAAAAACTGGATGAATATCACAGGGTACTTGTACTAAATAACCCTGAAGTATGCACTTGTTCTTAACTAACACTGTCTAAACAACATGTAGAATACTTAAGTGTCCTGTAAATGCACAGCGCTGATGATGCAGGCGGCTTTACAGAGGAGGCATCACCCAGCAGTCCCAGAATCAGCGCAGCTGTGTAATGGTGCCCAAACGCTGACAGGGAGTGAGGGAGACAGAGATGCAGCTCCAGGGCGGGAACATTTACTCTAAATGGCGCCCAGGGGCTGGGGGATGGTCTACAGGCCAGAGCCTTATCCCCTTGCTGGACTTCACCACCGGGTGCTGCGGGCCTTAATAAAATGGATTATAGCCTAATCCGACCTGTGCCCTTGCCCTGGTGGTCTAGTGGGGTCCCCATACTGCCACAGTGTCCATGCCAGCGCGTGCGGCCCGCCTCCTAATGGCCGCGGTGGATCGCGATTTCCAGCGGGTCCTGCCTGGGGGACCCTCTTACCTCCTCCCTGAGTGCAGCCATGCGATCCGGAGAACTTCGGTTAGTGTGTGTGCGCCCTGGGTGAAGAACCGGAGGCTCCGCTGTAAGTACCCGGCAACCAGGGACGCGGGAGTATACAGCGCCGCTGGGGGAGGTGATGGAGCTGCAGCAGGAGATATCAGAATGATATCTATAACTAGAGTGCCTCTGCTGCAACCCTTGAAGTCTTCTATCTTCTTTAAAATAGCTCTTCTTAGGGCTGCTGGAGCAGCTCTGCCTGTTAGCTGCCTGCACTGCAGGCACCAACTTACAAAATAAGCTCCTGTGCACGGAGGCGGGGTTATAGAGGAGGCGGCGCTGAGCATCTTGGGAACAGTCAAAGCTTTTAGCCTGTTGGATGCCTTAGATCAAGATCCTACTCTACACCCCCAATGTTATTCCCTGTGGAATACCAATGTACCCCGCTGCAAAAACAACTACAATAAAACATTAACAATTGATGGAAACACAGTAATAACATACCTACTTACAGTAACCCAGTCAGATGGTACACTGCACAGCAAAGAATTCTTTATTTCGATTAAAAACTAAAAGAAAAATATGTTAAAGGTATTATCTACCATGAGTATAAATCTCTTACCTGGCATCTTCCAATGTACATACTTATCACATCAAGTCTACGCAGATATAATTGGGAGAAGGAAAGATGCAACAGGTAGCATTTGATACGCTGGTAAATGTTGGAATGTGACAACATGCAGCCTGCAGCAGTAATACACGCTATTCTAGTGCAAGTTCAGTCACAGCAATGTATCCTCTGAGGTGCACTGCATTAGTCCCACTGTTAGTTTGTAATTTATAACATTACAAAGAGAAGGCTAGTATTACTCTAGTATACAATTCTTCAGAATAAGAATAAGTATCTATCTGTGTTTACAGTATTTTTGACATGAGATGCCTGGGCTGAAGGGTAACATTATATAAAACTGACGATCAATCAATTAGCCACAATGTGGATATATATATATATATATATAAAACTAGCTGGAGTACCCAGCATTGCCCGGGATTTTAAGAATGTCTGTTTACAAAAATGAATTTAATTATTAAACACACAGTATAAATAACATTGTAGATAGCTGAATACCCGTGCTTTGCTAAGGGATGAGGATGGTAAATTAGAATGATAGTTGTTCGTTAATTTACTTTGGTTGGAGATCTAGTATATAAGCATATCTTGCTTTCCTGACGCACTTTGTGTAGTGGCCAGACCCTTTTTGGTCTGAGAGTTGTATAGTGGGACCCTGGTCTTCCCACTATACAACTCTCAGTCTGTGGCTTCCTGCTGCCTCCATTCCCCTCCTCACATTATGTCAGTGCCCCTGTGAAATTATCAATCTTTTTACAGTTTCTTATATAGCGCAGCACATTATGTATCTCCTGATATACTCTGTGCTGCTGGGGGACCGTGCTACTTCCACTATATAACAATCAGTGTGTGGGTTTGTGCTACCTGCATTCCCCTCCTCACATAATGTCACTGCCCCTGTCACATGCAGCCCTGTCATCGCTGACATATCATGCATGTGCTGATATAGTCTGTGCTGCTGGCCCACCCCTAGGGGTGCTAGTGGTGTGTTACCCCCACACTGTTTGTTCCCAGAGTGTAAGTCATATGTGTAGCAAGTTTGGTGTAAATTGCTCCAGGCATTCCAAAGTTATTCTGTCTGCTGAAATACTCTCTGCTGCTGTCCCACGCCTAGGGGTGTCTAACCCCCATGGACTTTGTTCCCAGATTATAAGTAAGATGTGTACCAAGTTTGGTGTAAAGTGCTCCAGGCCTTCCACAGTTATGCTGTCTGCGGACATACTCTGTGCTGTTGTCCCACCCCTAGGGGTGCCTGACCCCCACAGTGTTTGTTTCCAGAGTGAAAGTCATATGTGTACCAATTTTTGTGTAAACTGCTGCAGGCATTCCAGAGTTATGCTGTCTGCTGAAATACTCAGTGCTGCTGCATCACCCCTAGGGGTGCTAGGGGTGTCTCCCCCCCCCCTCCCACAGTGTTTGTTTCTAGAGTGTAAGGCAGATGTGTACCAATTTTGGAATACATGGGTCCAGCAATTCCGGAGTTATGCTGTCTCCTGATATACTCTGTGCCGCTGTCCCCGACGACGGGGGATTGTCCCCGAAACATAGGATTCCAATAAAGGACATTTTACTTTAAACTCTTCAGCCTGGTGAGTGCCGCTTACATACTGCATCTACAAATAGCTCATATGGCTTAAGAGGGCACCGCAGCAAGCAAAGTTGAATTAACCAATTGAGTGCCGGACAACTGGACTAATATATATATATATATATATATATATATATATATTTATTTATTCACATACATACATACACGCACACACAGTATATACATACTGTATATGGATTGGGTATGGTATGTCTACAGCCACCATGTAGACAGTGGTGCAATGTCGGCACTTTAGAATGTTGTTCTATTGTCCCTGGCAGCCCTCAGCAGCTCCAGCGGGGCTTCTGGGTTAGTGCTATGTTAGCTGTTATGTATTACTGATCCTTTATATGCCATGTAGCGATATATGGGGATATTGTCAAAACGTCGACAATGACCATGTCAACGCGTTGGGTCGATGTATTGTTTCTACTTCTGTATTGTATGTTTCAACAAAGAAATACACTAAAAACTGAATGTATAACCGGATATATACGATGACGTCCTCTGTAAAATCACAAAGACGTACTATGTTTTATTCTGTACTTTTATGAATAAATGTTATTCTATGTAATTGAAAATAAGAATTTACTCACCGGTAATTCTATTTCTCGTAGTCCGTAGTGGATGCTGGGAACTTCGTAAGGACCATGGGGAATAGCGGGCTCCGAAGGAGGCTGGGCACTCTAGAAAGATCTTAGACTACCTGGTGTGCACTGGCTCCTCCCACTATGACCCTCCTCCAAGCCTCAGTTAGGATACTGTGCCCGGACGAGCGTACACAATAAGGAAGGATTTTGAATCCCGGGTAAGACTCATACCAGCCACACCAATCACACCGTACAACTCGTGATATGAAACCCAGTTAACAGTATGAAACAACAGAGCCTCTCAACAGATGGCTCAACAATAACCCGATTTAGTTAACAGTAACTATGTACAAGTATTGCAGATAAACCGCACTTGGGATGGGCGCCCAGCATCCACTACGGACTACGAGAAATAGAATTACCGGTGAGTAAATTCTTATTTTCTCTGACGTCCTAGTGGATGCTGTGAACTCCGTAAGGACCATGGGGATTATACCAAAGCTCCCAAACGGGCGGGAGAGTGCGGATGACTCTGCAACACCGAATGAGAGAACTCCAGGTCCTCCTCAGCCAGGGTATCAAATTTATAGAATTTTGCAAATGTGTTTGCCCCTGACCAAGTAGCAGCTCGGCAAAGTTGTAAAGCCGAGACCCCTCGGGCAGCCGCCCAAGATGAGCCCACCTTCCTTGTGGAATGGGCATTGACAGATTTTGGCTGTGGCAGGCCTGCCACAGAATGTGCAAGCTGAATTGTATTACAAATCCAACGAGCAATAGTCTGCTTAGAAGCAGGAGCACCCAGCTTGTTGGGTGCATATAGGATAAACAGCGAGTCAGATTTTCTGACTCCAGCCGTTCTGGAAACATATATTTTCAGTGCCCTGACAACGTCTAGCAACTTGGAGTCCTCCAAGTCCCTAGTAGCCGCAGGCACCACAATAGGCTGGTTCAGGTGAAACGCTGACACCACCTTTGGGAGAAACTGGGGACGAGTCCTCAATTCTGCCCTATCCATATGGAAAATCAGATAAGGGCTTTTACAGGACAAAGCCGCCAATTCTGATACTCGCCTGGCAGAAGCCAAGGCCAATAACATAACCACCTTCCACGTGAGATATTTCAGATCCACGGTTTTTAGTGGTTCAAACCAATGTGATTTTAAGAAACTCAACACCACGTTGAGATCCCAAGGTGCCACAGGGGGCACAAACGGGGGCTGAATATGCAGCACTCCTTTAACAAATGTCTGAACTTCAGGTACTGAAGCTAGTTCTTTTTGAAAGAAAATCGACAGAGCCGAGATCTGTACCTTAATGGAGCCCAGTTTTAGGCCCATATTTACTCCTGCTTGCAGGAAATGCAGAAATCGACCTAGTTGAAATTCCTCCGTTGGGGCCTTTTCGGCCTCACACCATGCAACATACTTCCGCCATATGCGGTGATAATGAGTTGCTGTGACCTCTTTCCTGGCTTTAATAAGTGTAGGAATGACTTCCTCCGGAATGCCCTTTTCCTTCAGGATCCGGCGTTCAACCGCCATGCCGTCAAACGCAGCCGCGGTAAGTCTTGGAACAGACAGGGCCCCTGCTGTAGCAGGTCTTGTCTGAGCGGCAGAGACCACGGGTCCTCTGAGATCATCTCTTGAAGTTCCGGGTACCACGCTCTTCTTGGCCAATCCGGAACCACGAGAATTGTGTTTACTCCTCGCTTTCTTATTATTCTCAATACCTTTGGTATGAGAGGTAGAGGAGGGAACACATAAACTGACCGGTACACCCACGGTGTCACTAGAGCGTCCACAGCTATCGCCTGAGGGTCTCTTGACCTGGCGCAATACCTCTCTAGTTTTTTGTTTAGGCGAACGCCATCATGTCCACCTGTGGACGACCCCATTGATTTACAATCATTTGGAAGACTTCTGGATAAAGTCCCCACTCTCCCGGGTGGAGGTCGTGCCTGCTGAGAAAGTCTGCTTCCCAGTTGTCCACTCCCGGGATGAACACTGCTGACAGTGCTAGTACATGATTCTCCGCCCATCGGAGAATTCTTGTGGCTTCTGCCATTGCCATCCTGCTTCTTGTGCCGCCCTGTCGATTCACATGGGCGACTGCCGTGATGTTGTCTGACTGGATCAGCACCGGCTGGTGTAGGAGCAGGGATTTTGCTTGACTTAGGGCATTGTAAATGGCCCTTAGTTCCAGAATATTTATGTGAAGGGCAATCTCCTGACTTGACCATAGTCCTTGGAAGTTTCTTCCCTTTGTGACTGCCCCCCAGCCTCGTAGGCTGGCATCCGTGGTCACCAGGACCCAGTCCTGTATGCCGAATCTGCGGCCCTCCAGAAGATGAGCACTCTGCAGCCACCACAGAAGAGACACCCTGGTTCTTGGGGACTGGGTTATCAAGCGATGCATCTGAAGATGCGATCCGGACCACTTGTCCAACAGGTCCCACTGAAAAATTCTGGCATGGAACCTGCCGAATGGAATTGCTTCGTAAGAAGCTACCATCTTTCCCAGGACCCGCGTGCAGTGATGCACCGATACCTGTTTTGGTTTTAGGAGGTCTCTGACTAGAGAAGACAACTCCCTGGCTTTCTCCTCCGGGAGAAACACTTTTTTCTGGACTGTGTCCAGAATCATTCCCAGGAACATTAGACATGTCGTGGGGACCAGCTGTGACTTTGGGATATTCAGAATCCAGCCGTGCTGGCGCAGCACTTCCTGAGATAGTGCTACTCCCACTAACAACTGTTCCTTGGATCGTGCCTTTATTAGGAGATCGTCCAAGTATGGGATAATTAAAACTCCCTTTTTTCGAAGGAGTATCATCATTTCCGCCATAACCTTGGTAAATACCCTCGGTGCCGTGGAGAGTCCAAACGGCAGCGTCTGGAATTGGTAATGGCAATCCTGTACCACAAATCTGAGGTACTCCTGGTGAGGATGGTAAATGGGGACATGCAGGTAAGCATCCTTGATGTCCAGGGATACCATGTAATCCCCCTCGTCCAGGCTTGCAATAACCGCCCTGAGCGATTCCATCTTGAACTTGAATTTTTTTATGTATGTGTTCAAGGATTTCAAATTTAAAATGGGTCTCACCGAACCGTCCGGTTTCGGCACCACAAATAGTGTGGAATAGTAACCCCGGCCTTGTTGAAGTAGGGGTACCCTGATTATCACCTGCTGGGAATACAGCTTGTGAATCGCTGCTAGCACCGCCTCCCTGTCTGAGGGAGCAATCGGCAAGGCAGATTTTAGGAACCGGTGGGGTGGAGCCGCCTCGAATTCCAGCTTGTATCCCTGAGATACTATTTGAAGGATCCAGGGATCCACCTGTGAGCGAGCCCACTGATCGCTGAAATTCATGAGGCGGGCCCCCACCGTACCTGGCTCCGCCTGTGGAGCCCCACCGTCATGCGGCGGACTTGGAAGAGGAAGCGGGGGAGGACTTTTGTTCCTGGGAACCTGCTGTTTGCTGCAGCCTTTTTCCCCTACCTCTGCCTCTAGACAGAAAAGACCCTCCTTTTCCCCGCTTGTTTTTCTGGGTCCGAAAGGACTGAACCTGATAAAATGGCGCCTTCTTAGGCTGTGCGGGGACATGGGGTAAAAATGCTGACTTCCCAGATGTTGCTGTGGAAACTAGGTCGGAGAGACCATCCCCAAATAATTCCTCCCCTTTATAAGGCAAACTTCCATGTGCCTTTTGGAATCTGCATCTCCAGTCCACTGGCGAGTCCATAAGCATCTCCTAGCAGAGATGGATAATGCACTTACTTTAGATGCCAGCCGGCAGATTTCCCTCTGTGCATCTCTCATGTATAAGACTGAGTCTTTGATATGGTCAATTGTTAGCAGAATCGTGTCTCTGTCTAATGTGTCAATATTTTCTGACAGTTTATCTGACCACGCAGCGGCAGCACTGCACATCCATGCTGACGCAATAGCTGGTCTAAATATAATGCCTGAGTGTGTATATACAGACTTCAGGATCGCCTCCTGCTTTCTATCAGCAGGTTCCTTAAGGGCGGCCGTATCCTGGGACGGTAGTGCCACCTTTTTAGACAAACGTGTGAGCGCTTTATCCACCCTAGGGGGTGTTTCCCAACGTAACCTATCCTCTGGCGGGAAAGGGAACGCCATTAGTATCTTCTTAGGAATTACCAATTTCTTATCAGGGGAAGCCCACGCTTCTTCACACACTTCATTTAATTCATCTGACGGGGGGAAAAACTACAGGTAGTTTTTTCTCCCCAAACATAATACCCTTTTTTGTGGTACCTGGATGTAAATCAGAAATATTTAACACCTCTTTCATTGCCTCAATCATGCAGTGAATGGCCTTAACGGGCATTAAATTTGACTCATCGTCGTCGACACTGGTGTCAGTATCCGTGTCGACATCTACTTGTGCCATCTGAGATAGCGGGCGTTTCAGAGCCCCTGATGACTTTTGAGACACCTGGACAGGCACGAGCTGAAGACTCGGCTGTCCCACAGTCGGCATGTCGTCAAATTTTTTATGTAAGGAGTCTATACGTGCACTCATTTCCTGCCATAAACTCATCCACTCAGGTGTCTGCCCCCCAGGGGGTGACATCCCTGCTAAAGGCATCTGCTCCCCCTCCACATCATTATCCTCCTCAAACATGTCGACACAGCCGTACCGACACACTCCACACACACAGGGAATGCTCAAACAGAGGACAGGACCCACAAAAAGCCCTTTGGGGGGACAGAGTAAGAGTATGCCAGCACACACCAGAGCGCTATATATATACAGGGACTAACTGAGTTATGTCCCTAATAGCTGCTTTTCAATAAAAAAAATAATAATATATATATATATATATATATATATATATATATACTGCCAAATTTAATGCCCCCCCTCTCTTTTCCCTCTTACTGGTACTGTAGATTGCAGGGAAGAGCCAGGGAGCTTCCTTCCAGCGGAGCTGTGAGGGAAAAATGGCGCCAGTGTGCTGAGGAGATAGGCTCCGCCCCTTTTTCGCGGCCTATTCTCCCGCTTTTTATGGAATTCTGGCAGGGGTATTTACCTCATATATAGCCCCTGGGGCTATATATTGAGGTATTTTAGCCAGCCAAGGTGTTTTTATTGCTGCCTCAGGGCGCCCCCCCCCAGCGCCCTGCACCCTCAGTGACCGGAGTGTGAAGTGTGTGAGAGGAGCAATGGCGCACAGCTGCAGTGCTGTGCGCTACCTTGGTGAAGACAGAGTCTTCATGCCGCCGATTTTCCGGACCATCTTCTTGCTTCTGGCTCTGTAAGGGGGACGGCGGCGCGGCTCCGGGACCGAACATCAAGGCTGGGCCTGTGGTCGATCCCTCTGGAGCTAATGGTGTCCAGTAGCCTAAGAAGCCCAATCCGGCTGCAAGCAGGCGAGTTCGCTTCTTCTCCCCTTAGTCCCTCGCTGCAGTGAGCCTGTTGCCAGCAGGTCTCACTGAAAATAAAAATAAAAAAATCTAAGACTATTACTTTCTAAGAGCTCAGGAGAGCCCCTAGTGTGCATCCAACCTCGGCCGGGCACGAAATCTAACTGAGGCTTGGAGGAGGGTCATAGTGGGAGGAGCCAGTGCACACCAGGTAGTCTAAGATCTTTCTAGAGTGCCCAGCCTCCTTCGGAGCCCGCTATTCCCCATGGTCCTTACGGAGTTCCCAGCATCCACTAGGACGTCAGAGAAAATTGTTTTGTTTTAAACTGATGTACTAATATTATCGAAAAACGGTACCATACATGTAAGCGCCCTCAGATATGTTTGTTTGTGGTTCTACCCCGAACCTTTGCTAACAGGAGGTTCTTCTAGAGGTGCTGCTCTTTCATTCTCTTAGCGCTATTGGGTACCCTCCTTTTTTATATATCTATATATACACACACACACAGTATATACATACTGTATATGGGTTGGGTATGGTATGTCTACACAGCCACCATCTCAACATCCATCATGTAGACAGTGGTACAATGTCGACACTTTAGATTGTTGCTCTATCGTCCCTGGCAGCCCTCAGCGGCTCCAGCTGGGCTTCTGGGTTAGTGCTACAGTATGTTAGCGGTTATGTATTACTGATCCTTTATACAGTATGCCATGTAGTGATAAATGGGGATGTAGTCAAAAGGTCAACAATGACCATGTCAACATTTCACCAGTCAACATTCTGAGAATGTTGAAACGTAGCCTGTTTAACAATGTCGACATCATAACTATTAACACTGTCATCGTCAACCTTTTGAATACATCTTTTTATATATAATATATGTAAAAGCTGTAGAGGCCAGAGGACTTCTATAGCAAACTGCAAAATTTAAAGCGCTTGTAGTAAAATGAATAAAAACCATGATGATTAGGCAAATGCAATATTGGTGGGTAATTATGCGGCTCAATCTAATGCAGAGTGTTATTTCTGGTAGATCAGCCATGTAAAGAGTGTGCTGATGGTCCATTATTTTATTTGTGGAACCACTGAAGCTTTCATACCACAAAGGTCAGATAGTGCTGGAAACACAAAGAAAATACATTTATTAGTAACTGTATCAATACCTCCTGTCCAGACACTGTTGTAAAAGAAATGGAAGGATTTTTCAATATTTTACGAATGGCTGTCAGATGTCCTAGAATTTGTGAGAGTACCTCTTGGATCTCAGCCTTCCTTTGGCTTATTTTGGGAAACTCTGTGAGGTCTTTAAAGAGTTCAGTTTTATTTCCAGTTCTACATAAAAAAAAAAAAAAAGGACAAAGCTTCATCCTGCTTCTGCCTTTTTTTGACACATTTCTGTAGTCTGTTATAACAAGGCACCATACCCGCTTAGCACTTACTTGGCTGCTTCTTCATTTAACACCTGTGCAAACCTTTGCACTGGGCTGAGAATTTGTGGGACCTCTGTGAAAATCTTTTTCAACAAGGTGGATCTAACTTGAGAATTAATGGCAGGAATCAATGCTTCAAGGTGGCTTTCCAAGAAACGCAATGTGCTGACTACTAGGAAAAACTCCTGAGGGGAACACTGGAAAAAAAATTGCATCATGAAATATTTCGTTTTTAACACCAGAAACAATCACACTTATGGGCCCTAGACAGTACACTGGTCAATACCAGTGAAAGATATGAATAATCTCGTTTATACCATTCATATCTTTCAGCGTGTAGGCACCAGCGATGAGCGGCCCCACGCTCGTTCATCGCTGGTGCCGGCTCGTTTAAACATGCAGGCCACTATGGACAACCTCGTCCATATTAGCGTGCAGTGCTATGGAGCCGGGTGAGTTTAGAAACTTGGGTCTCCCGTCTGCCGTATTGGCCGTCGGGCAGCCCGGCGGCGGGTCGCTAGGTGTGTAGGGCCCTTAAATCTGTTGAGAACATCTGTCAAATTCATTCACCTTTAACTCGAAATCAAATGCATCGATCTGACAAATCCGTAACTAGCAATGCTTCTAGTCGCATCTTTTAGCAGAGATAATTGTGATTTGGACAGCATTAATTTAATGCCCTTTAAACAGCTGTAAATTAAAACAAAGTTGTTGGGGAGAGACAGTAGAACCTGCAGGCTATAATGTGAAAAGAACCAACTGAGTATTTTGTGAAGTGTGGATATTAAGCGATCAGTCCAATTTGATGCAAATTGCCATAATAACAGCGTGGAAATTCTGCCAAAGGCCCCGCAATTCACCATCATTGTGACTCAATCTGACCCTGGACTTGGGGATTTTTGTATGCCTGATAGGTTGTTCCGGTTCGGACTAATACGACATACAGATGTGTCCTCTTACATCCTTGGAGTCACGCCAGGACATGGCAGGACTTGGTAGTGCTGAGCGTCTATTTTGTATTTTTTTCAAATCACAATGTAATGCAGTACGTACGAGCAGCTATTGCTGATTAAAATGATACGCAGAGTGACTATGTTCTGTGTGTAATTGAGGCTGTATCTGCATCAGAGATGCCAAGTTACACTGTTTTCCAGGAAAACACTGAAGCAGAGCCTTTTGTATACAGTCGCAATCACACACAGAATATAGGCATGATGCATATCACTTCAACCAGCAGAAGCTGCTCGTGCGTCCTTTTGCATTACATTGTAACGAAGACTCCTTTTCGTGAAAAAAAAGAAAAGAAAAAGACGCTCTGCACTACAGAGGCACATGGCACTTACACGCTATGGTAACGCGACTTACAGCGCACGGAGCAAAGATTTAAGAGGACACATCTGAATTGGGACAATATATTCTCAGTGTGTATCCGGCTTATGTCTATGTGTGTTTGTGTATTAAATTGATAAATATTTAACGAATATGTCTGCATTTTGCTTTAACCGGGCAAAGCTTGTGGTCACACTCTAATGATATATATTGAAAGTAATTATTTATTAGTAAGTTTGCTGCTGCTTTCTGGAAGAAAAATAAGAATATATTTAAGTTGTGTCCAACATGTATTAGGGATAATGCAGCGGCTATATTATCAATTTACTTTGCAAGTTAGATCTCACCACCTCTTTCTTTCCCTATTAACTACAATAGAACTTGCTAGTCAAGACTGCATTTACTTATATCACATTGGTGCAACTCTTCAAAACATTCAGCAGCTGTTAAGGTTATATTTGTTTTTTGACCAATAGGAGAAATAATACAGAGTATACTGTAATACAAGTTCTGGAATACAGATTATTATCAATTTCAAGCATATATTTGCATGCAAAAGAAAAAAGTGAACATCAGTAAGTAATCCCTCTCCATAAGCAGATGTCACAATTACTGAAATATAACCGTGTGTTTCAAAGATGGCTCTCCTTCTACCGGCTGCTCTTTATTGGCTAGATAGTGTCACAGTTGTTCCTCTTTTGGGTTTAAAATACTGTATTGATCTTTGGCTTGGCTGCAAAAAGTCTGGTTCCCCGTTTCAATGTAACAGTATCTAACTAGTCTATTTTTAGTGTACTATTTTTTTTGCAGCTTTGCAGAGTAAGACATTATATACTATTTTATTTATGAAAGAGCGAATCTACTAATAACAAAAATGGAACTTTGATATCTGCAAGCCTGGTCATTTAAAAAAAATCTGCAATATACAAAACAAACACCTTTAATCCATATACTTAAACAAATATGTACTGTAATACAAATATAAACTGAATGGTTTGTAATCAAACTTGCATCTCTTAATAGAAACGGATTGGTTTCACGTAAACCACTGAATTTACAGAATTTTGGCCAATCAGGAGACTGCCATTCTAACCAGTCCCAGCAGGTTCCTAAGAGGACAGATATGAACAGGCCATGTTTTGAGGATTTCTGTCTGTGGAAGCAGGTAGAAAAATTACTGACCCAGCAAAATACATTAACTCGGGTATGGGACTCAGGGTCGACAGTGTCTAGGTCGACACCTATTGGTCGACAGTGACTAGGTCGACACAGGAGATGGGTCGACACAGCCATTAGGTCGACATGCATTTTTATTTTGTCGTTTTCTTTGTAAAGTGACGGGGAACGCCAATTAGTGCACCATGGCGAGCGAAGGCAAGGTGCCTCGCTCCGCTACCGCTGCGCTCGGCACAGGTTACCTTCCCAATTGTAGTCCACGTGGATCATAAAGTATGAATTTTTTTTTTAAAACTCATGTCGACCTCGTTCATGTTGACCCATTTCCTGTGTCGACCTAATGTGTGTCGACCAATTGGTGTCAACTAAATGTGTGTTGACCGAGGGTCCGGATACCCATTAACTCACCTGTGCCACATTAAAGAAATCTGGAAAACATGACCTGTTGGTGGTACTTGAGGACTGGAGTTTAGAACCCTTGCTATAAACAATTGTATTAGTTTTACATTTAAAATAGTGATTTTTCATAATCACAAACACATCATGTTTTACATTTTTTCCCTCTACTGTTTAAATTACTTTTTACTAACATACTGTTACATGAAACGCCAGAAATGAAGATCAGACCAGCATGCATGCTTATTTTAAATTTTGGAGATAGATTAGACAAAGTCATTATAGATCATCCTGCAGATTAGCAGACACACAGAAAATAATGTTGACATTTTCTCTGGCCGAGGTTATCTGTAAGTAGAATAGTACACATCCAGCTAATAATCATAATTATACTATAAGTCAACTTTGAGTTCCGAGACCTGTAAAAAGGTACCCAGCTTGTGGTATAATGCTTATACTCAAGGGCACATGTAATTAGAGTAGGGTAGGAGAAGGAGGGTTTTTTCTCCATTTATTTCATTTGATGAAATAATGTGTCATTCTCTGTGTCTTTTATGTATTTTAAGGCAGTTCTGAAAGCAGCAATTCAAAATAATTCAAGAGAACCCTGGATACTTTTGCAATCAATGGCGACTTGAAAGAAAATAAAGGCTGGATGTCAAGAGCGACTATGGAAGCTGCCAGAAATACAACATGACATTTATCTGGGTAGAACAATAAATCTATGGGTGTTGCAGATAAGCTAAACATACAATATACACATATTGCTTATATAATGCTTCTATGTATGATAACTAATCAGAAAAAAATGTGTCCTGCAGCAACAAAGGTATACATACAAAACCATTTGCTTACAACATACTGTGAGGCAGATGTATTAAGCCTGGAGAAGTGATAAAGAAGTGATTAGTGGAAGGTGATAAAGCCCCAGCCAATTATTATGGGTTTGAAAAATTACAGTTAGGAGCTGATTGGCTGGTGCGTTATCACCTTCCACTCATCACTTCTCCAGGCTTAATACATCTGCCCCTGTGTGTCTGCATTGAAATTAGTTATTTAGTGTTATATCTCAGCTGCATGGGATTCTAGATATTAGAATCTCAGCTCTCAGTGTGGCAAATTACAGACATGCAAGACTACCGTCCTGCAAGGGTGTATCCCTACTGTAAGCTAGGTGTAAAAACTATTCATAATTTTTCACAAAAAATGACATTACATCAAACAGCTTAGATACTCAAAAACTTGAATAACTCTGTACCATACACTGAATTTGAGCATGGTCACCCTGAATGCAATGTTACTACACTACAAAAATAAGTTGACACAATAAAAAAACATTTAAGGCCAGTACTCACGGGCCGATTTGGGGAGAGATGTGTGCTGAGCGGTTCGCTCAGCACACATCTATCCCCCCGCTCAGCACAGCGCGATGTGTGCTGAGCGTGCGGGGGGGAGACGGGGGGGGCCGCTCATTTCACCCAGCAGGTGAAGTAAGTGACCTGCTAGACTGGCCTGCACGCAGGCCAATCTAGCACCAGCGATGCACGGGGCTGCGCGTCGCTATCGCTGTGAGGGGTACACACGGAGTGATCGCTGCTTAAAATCTAAGCAATCTAGTCAGATTGCTTAGATTTTAAACAGCAATCGCTCCATGAGTACCCCCCTTTAGAAGATCTAGCAGCCACTTCAGCAATGTCCATTCTTTTCTTACTCTACAAATGTCTATATTTCTTTATTTCCCCTTGTTTTTAGTTTCGTGTCGGATAAGAACAAGAGGCGAGAAAATACTGTACACCAGTAGTTGCCAAACTGGCTGCTGCGGCACCCTGGGGTGTCTCGGGGCAACTGCAGGGGTGCTCTGGGTTGGAGGTCCAGGACCAATTGAAATTATGTATAGTCATCGTGACAGGCAAAACCAGTGATTGTGGCTTCCAATCATAAACAATGTGGACAAGCAGAAGCGAATCCTGTCCCTCGCCACATAACCGATCCTAAAGATGACAAACACAGTTTACTTAATTTAATATTTTTTCTGAATTTCTGAATAAGAAAACGTTGGCCTATGGGTGCTGTAAAGAAAAATTCTGATACTCTAGGGTTCAAAAAAAGTTTGTGAACCAATACTTTAAACCAGCGGTGGCCAACCTGTGGCTCTTGAGCCGCATGTGGCTCTTTCTTTCTTTAAATGTGGCTCCCGACACTTGAAGTCACCTTACCACAACAGTTCCGGTAACCACTGCACTCCAGAAAGACACGTGGAAGCACTACGAGGGCTGTGGACTGAGGGAGCCAGATAATAGAGGTAAAACACCCACCGTCCAACAGAGGATCCTTAAGCCCCTTTCACATCGCCAATGCAGGATCCCACCCGTGAATTAGAAATGGTCCTTCCTGGGTGGGATCTGGCATTGGACCCTAACAGGTGGCTTCCCGACCCGGCAATTTGCTGGGTCAGTTGCCATAGCTGCAGGGGGGGGGGGGGAGGGGGGGGGGCGCAGCAGGGGTGGAGGCGGTGCTGGGAGATGAGCTCATCTCCGCGCCACCTCTCCCTAAGTAGTAAACGGGTCCCGGGTCGCAAACCGAAAACAACGGAGAGGAGTATCCAGCGCTGAAAGCTAGTAAATGTAAATCATGTCTATAGGTTATAACCTGAATAACCAAACTTTATACCCCATATATAAAACCAAATAAATGGGATTATATTCTAACAAATATCCCGAAAATTTCTATTGTATTAATACAAGAGTTCCTAAAGTATATATTCCCCTTTGTGCTGTCTATACAGCCTCCGATATCAATCTGCACCGTTATCCTCTTTGACTATGCAGAGTAAAAATTTTTTTTACGTATAAGAAAGGTTCGCATCCAGCATATGTTGCTAGCAGTTATGCTGCCACTGACCCAGTATTCAACCCAGGAATAACACTGCTTATAACCCGGGATGAATTACCGGGTCAGGTGACCCAGGAATTCGACCATGGCCCATTCACACCACACACCAACCCTTGTCGACCCGGCAATATGCCGGATCGATACCGGGATATTTGCGTGGTGTGAAAGGGGTAATAAGGAGCGGCTACAATGGCATGAGTTGGGGGGCTCTGAAGTGACACATGAGGGTTCTAGCAGGAGTGACACATGGGAGAGCTGGATGAAGTGACATAGGAGGGTGATAGCAGGAGTGACAAGTGGGGGAGCTGACTGGAGTGACACAGCAGGGTGCTGGCTGAAGTGACACATGGGAGAGCTGAAGTGTACTATGTGAATCGTCTTTCATTATATTTTATGTGGTTCTGGCTTTTTCAGTAATTTTATGCGGAAGTGACTTCTTCAATGTATTTTATGTTGGATCTGGCTTAAAAAATTTATTTTATGCGGATCTGGCCTTTTCAATGTATTTTATGTTGGATCTGGCTTTAAAAATTTATTTTATGCGGATCTGACCTTTTCAATGTATTTTATACCAGGGGTGGTGCCTAGCAGGCACAAGGCCACACCCCATTTTTGCATGCTCGCCTTCGGCTCTTTGACGTACCTAACAAGATTTTTTGGCTCTTTGACTCTGACTGGTTGGCCACCCCTGCTTTAAACCTTTTGGCATTACTTTACACCTGCATTTGTTTAACTTAAAAATGCAGCATGAGCTATATCTTTGTTTGGACAAATAATGCTTTCTACACAATAATCAGCTTCTAAGTGGATCAATATGAATAACGTATCCTAGTTGCTAAGAATCCAATTAGATGGGTGTGTTTGAGGACACTACCATAAACAGTGACATGTGGAATTCAGTCACGCTCTATGAAAACACACATAAAGGACTATCAAATTAAAAAGAGTTTGATACTTATGAGGCCAGAAGCAGTTATATATGACTACACTTTTATTCTCCCTAAATGAAAGTCATCAAGAGCTAATGATCATTTGATCTCTCTCACAATGACCAATGTCAGTGTTCACCATAAAGACAATGAAAGTTGTATATATTGCAATATACCAAGGATGAAATGACTGCTGTTCAAAAAGGAACAAAGCCTCTTCCCTCACACATGAAAGACAAGGGCCCTGCTGTAATAACATGCGATTTGTAGGCACCAGTATGATTTTGTCGCTAGAGCTGCTAGATGTACTGTGTGTGTGTGTGTGTGTGTGTGTGTGTGTGTGTGCTTGTGGGGGGGGGGGGCGGGATCAATTAGACTGGGTGAAATATTTGGTTACGGTGGCTTGAATTAATGTACTTATCGCACAATAATTTCACTCAACTTGTATTTTCATCATTGTTGCTCCCCCTTTTATTTGTAATTTCTTTGCATTTTTGTGTGCACTATATTTGTGCTACTATATGTTTCAGTGTGTCTGATTAGTTAATTGAAAAAAAAATAATCAAGGCTAAAAATGTATATACTGTATTTTGGCTGAGCATTATCCGAGCAGTTGTGTGGTAATTTTGATGTTAGCCAAGTAAAGTGTGGGGGAAAATGGGGCAATCAGTCTGTACTCTCCAAAAGGTAGAACATTTTATTGGATAACAGTGTAGTAGTCTATCAGTGGTCACAGCAAAGTATTCGGGGCTCTTTAAAGGAGTCAAATTGATGAATTTTGCATTTTTAATAACATTTAGAAATAATAGAAAGCAAGTGTTTCTCAACAAATGTATGCTCTAGATAAATTCGGGGCACATAAAAATGCCTGTATGTAGATTTGTTTTCAGTAATTTTTGGCACTTTTAAAAATCTGTTACAAAACACCAGTAGCTTCCCACCTGCAGGCCTAAAAACACCTGTCCCATCAATACAACAACCTCATATACTTGTCTTACATCATTCAACCCACTATTCTGCATTTTGCAGATTAGCACCCCAAAAATGACATGTCATTTTGGCCAAATTAAGCTAATTAAAAACTTCTAAGTGTCTCATTAATGAATTGAAGTGGTGTCACACGGGTACTGAACCATGTACTTAAATTTGTGTCTTTTAACTGAGCTAGAGTAGATAGAAATAATTTTTATCTGTAATGAAAATATTCATCACCCAAAAATTAGGATAGAAAAATGTTTAGAAAAGTGGGTTAGCCTCTTGCTTGCAGGAGTAATCTAACTATATATACAACTACAAAATTATTTCTTTTTGATGAACTTTAGATATGTCATATTCAGAAAAGTCCATAGAGTAATTATTACATAGCATAGTGTTCTATTGCATTGCAACAATCACATCCTCCTTAATTATTGAACATACATTGCATAGATTGAATCATAAATACTATAAATTTAAATTACATTTAAAAGTAGAAGATTCATTTGTATGAAGCAAAGAATGTATTTATGCTCATTTCATATCCCTCCATTTCCTTAAAAATGTAATATGGTTAATAAGACAAAAACCTAAAGAAAAATCTTGTTTAAATTCGGCCCATGGTGCCAGCTCCTGCTCATTAGAGAAGTACAGCATGCTAGTACAGTATATTAATTTGTCTAGAAGCAGAATGTGATGACAGGAGAGAGCGGCTGTATCTAGCCGAAAGCTGATCATATGTATGTCTCCATCCTGTAACTGTACTCGTGTCAGGGGACCGACCACAAGTTAATAGAGAATGGTGTGAAGGGACCACATTTTCAGGGATACAAAGCCACCTGCTACGGATCTGAGACATCTCCCCTGCTGCTTCCCTTCTCTGTAACTCATTCCCTTGTCCTAGCAGACCGCCTATGATCTGGCACGGCTTTAAGCATCCTCTGAATAAACATCAGTTTATTAAAGCCTGGTTTCCCTCCTCACACAATCTGCCCTTGCGATATAGTAGCCAGCTCTTTGGGTGGTTGAGAACCTACAACATTTGTGCTCCCACTATCCATGTCTATGCATGACATTTAAGTATAAGTAACCCCCCCCCCCCCCCCCCCCGCAAAAAAACCCCCAAACAAACAAAAAAACCCCCCAGAAAACGGGGTGGGATATTATGCCACCCGAGTTCGTCGGCCGTTCAGGATGCTGGCTGAATTCTGTTAAAGGGGCAATCACTTACAAGGCATGTTTTTTCCTTGTAAGTGATGGCCCCTTTAAAAAAAGACTGAGTTCAGCAGGCATCCCGTGCGGCTGCCAAAGTTGGGCGGCATTACACCCTGTCCACAACGTTATAAAAAAAGTTGTCTCCTATTCCTCCCAGTTATTACCAGAGGTGTCACTTGGAGGCAACGGGTGACATCAGCTGAGGGAATTGCACCAAAATACAGAGCTTCTCTGGTATTTTTTTTTGGTCACCAAGCAACCACACTGTGCAGGGAATGCAGGGAGATCTGTAATAGAATAAAACGCGCATTATCGCTCTCTGATTAGAATAAACTTAACACACAGCGTGAGTCTCACGAAAGTAGGATTGGGAAGGAGGTTGGTTAGAAATTAAAGGAACTAGGGGGAAAGGAGGTTTTTCCCTTATGATATGTATAATTCGATATTATGGTTGGGAAATTTTCTGTTTGTTTGGTTAATCTGACCAGGAAATTATGGCATCTGATGTTTATTATTATTTATTTAAAACCTTGTAAAAATGTATACATGTAAATATTGTCGCAATTTTTTAAATAAAAACATACTCTCAGGCACCAATTCTCAGTTATGTGCAGAGAGTTATAACCGGTGTGTACAGCAATATTCCATTGGAGACCTCAGGATTTTATTTGACTCACAAATCTCTCACCAGTATACAGATTTCTCTAGCTTTTCCTGCAGATTATGTGGGTAGATGGTACCTCAGAAAGACCATAGACAGGTGCTTCTCACAGCATAAAACAGTTGCCACACTTTATTATACTCTGATAAATCCAATTAAAACAGCCACCATCAATAGAGTTACTACATACCGACTTGGGCCTTAAGAAGGCAATAATTCAGCATGGAAAGGTAGACGTACAATCCCGGGTAAGAACACCTTCTCCTGATTAGATGGTCTTCAGCACCAGGTTCCCAAGTGGTTACAGTCTGTATCCTTCACCAACGAGTTTCAACTTCGCAAGTCTTTCTCAAGGTGTGTGGAACAGTGGTGGGACTCTATATTTATACTACTATTGACCAATCAGAACCTATGGGGGTGTGTTCACGCATTCCTCGTCCTCCATATACTGTAGCTCTGATAACATTAAAAAATATTGTGATACATATGAAATGTGTTCACTAACACATTAGACATGTCTTTGCTCAGCTTTGCCTCGATTGAGAATATTCGCAGCAAAGCAGGTATGCTTTGTGTGCCTACGAACGTGTACATGCACTGCATTCTCACACACGAACCTTAGGTTGCATGGTGAATACACTCCCACAAATAGATCTCACGTGGGCACGAACAGCAGCAATCGCGATGCATATGCACGTGGCAGCAAAGATGAACGTGTACACATCCAATTGTAAATCGCAACGGAATATGCAGCGCTATATACAGTAGGTTCAGGTATTAGCGTTAGGGGTTAAGATTGTGGGTGAGGGTTAGGAGTAACAGTGTCAACTGGCTTACCATTCCCCATGCGCTCAGTAACCGATATGCTTGGGTGTGGTTCCTTCAGCGAGTCAGTACCTAAACCCATGACAGAAGCATAATCTGCATCTAAAATCTGTGTTATACCTGGTGCCAAACAATGCAGAGCAATGCTCAGATTTTTTGTAGTCAGCGCTGGGACTGACCAGAAGAGGAGACCCCGACATGGGCGGTCAGCTTGACAAATTACTGAAATACTTTGCAAATTAACCTTCCCCCGACAACAGGATGAAACACAGTCTGGAATGCAATCAGGTGAGTACTAAGTATGTATGGCGTGGTCACATACCACAGTCACAGCAGTAGGTACAGTAGGTTGTGGGTCAAGCAGGTTGTATCTGACCATTTGTGACATTCAAAAGCAATAAATGAATATTAACATAAAAGAGTTAATGTCTGTAAGTTTAGAATATTTGTAGTAGAAAATTGCCACCCCCTCGAAGATCCATAGTGCAGTAAAACTCGACATTGTTTCAATTCCTGTTTCTTTGTTATTATGATATTATAATGCTGTTTTTTTTTTTTTTTTTTTTTACATATTTTTTAAAATAAAGCAAAATTCAAAGGACTTCCACAGATAACAGTATTGCCAGCTGCCAATGCAGTGGTGAACTAAAACTAGCATGGAACCTGGGCAACGCTCAAGACACGGGCATCCAGTTCACGAGCATTTTTGTGCCTAACGCTCCTTATCCACTCCGGATGACGTAATATACAAAGCAAACCTCACATGCCCAGTAATTGCAATAAACAGCAGGGATATATCCCTAGCAAACTAAAATGCATTCTAAGCCACTTAAGCTTATCTTTTTCAATGCCACGCTCACATCACGAGGGAAAGGTCAGTGACCTAATATTGGATAAGATATTGCTGAAAAGACACTGCCTGGTACTAGCGGGACAGTTTCCCAGTAAGGAGCTCAGACATTTCCTTCAAGGTAATTTAATTTAGTCAAGGTAGCTAGAAAAATGGCAGACCCCTGTTTCCAATAAAAGACTAGTGGCAATAACAACATTTTGAGATATAAACAGCAGTAGGGTTTTAAATTATACGAGTACAAATGTACTCAGTTTAATAAATAAGCTACCTGAACTGATTTTAATCATATCAAATGGATAAGTTGCTAAATTGGCCAGGAGTAGTGACATTCTGCATGGCTTTTGTGGTGCATTGTCCAGCAATTAGTTTGGGAACTAATATGGAAAGAAGCAATCCTAGATTTTGTTCTCACAAACAGAAAAGTGTCAAATGTGTCTGTAGGACAGAACATGGTGTGTGTGTGTGTGTGTGTGTGTGTGTGTGTGTGTGTGTGTGTGTGTGTGTGTGTGTGTGTGTGTGGGGGGGGGGATTGTCTAATGACTTTTGATCAGTGCAGTTCATTATACAACCAGCAGTAAAGAAGAATCACACCAATACAGAAGTTTTAGATTTGTGAAACGCTGAAATGAGAAATCTCACAGGGAGGGAATGGATAGACGCAGTGCTGGAACAGCAAAAACAAATAAGCATTTTCAAATGTAACAAATGTATGCCAGATACAGTATGTTAGCAAATGGAGGCAGACAATATGGTTCCCCAAGTGGTAGAATAAATGCTCAGAAGAATGCATAGAAAATAAATAAAACCATAAAGAGCTAGTATAATATTATTACCCATTAGTGTTCAAACACTGCCCTTTAACATGCATGTTTAAAGCAGGATGCTAACAGCATACCAGCGCACTGGATGCCAGGCAGGTGATGACTTCCGGAATTCCAACACCTCGCAGATAAATTAGTTACCAGGTCCCCTGTCGGCATTCTAAAAGTGAAGATGCCACGGTCAGTCATGTGACCGCTGGCATCCCGACCGTCGGCATATCACGCCCTGCTTTATTTATAGCAAGTAGAGAGAATGCAACATGTGTATAAGTAAACCCTATTCTATGGTTCCATACTCAAATGAATTCATACTTGCATCTCTACACGTGTGTTGCAGATCTTTGGTGCTGTTTCCATTTCAGTGTGTTCAAACATGTCACAGAACTTAGAACAGTTAACCGATCTACAGTATAGTTCTGCTCCTCCAATGGCCAATTAGTTTAATCTGGTTTTGTATTCCATATTGAGAGCTTATTGTAAAATGAACGGACTGTAAAAAATTACTTGGCCATTTACATGAATGGTGACAATCAGAACTGGTGACAATAATCCAATTAATCGCTACCAATGTGTGATAAAAGCAGGGAGTACTAGCACTCTGTCCTAATACCAGTCAATCACACTGCAGATAGAGTGGTTGCCTTGTGCAGCTACAGACAGTCTTGGCCAATTAAATTACGTTTCATTCTACAATGGAGCAACAAGTGGAGATGATTGCAGTGTTCCTTATTTTTGAACTTCCGATGTATTAACAGGAGATTTTCAGTGGAACAAAAAATACAAACAAACAAAAAAAACACATCCCTTTGGATAAGAAATAGGACACAGTTCCCTTTTGATTACAAAATATTTTTACTTTGGATTGCTAATATGAAACATTTACTTTTGGATTGCAAATATGGAACAGGTCCCTTTGGATTACACGTACAGTATGTAAAATGTCCCTTTTGGATTACAAAAATGGAACATTTCCATTTGGATAACAAATATGGAATGTTTCCATTTTTGAATTACAAGAAAAGGTTCCCTTTTATTACAAGAAAGTCACCATGGAAAACTAGAAGACAGCTGTTTATCTATTTTCATACATTGTTTAAAGTGTGTTTTTATTTTAATAACATTATTTTAACAGAGGTCTATTTTTGTCTATTCTTGTAAAGGTCTGTGTTTTGTACATACCGTGTAACTTTTATTATAATCAGGAATCTAGATCTAATGTATGCCGCTGTTGGTATAGTGACAGCCGGCATCCCATCTACTGGGATATCATAAGTATCCCACTTGGATCCCTGGGAACCCACAGCTAGGCTCTGCCTAAGATGGTCTGGTTCTATTATGACAAAGGGATACCACACCGCAGGTTACCCCGATAACAGCCTGAACCACCCCAGGCTTTCTTTTACACTAATGGAGGGTCCCACACCCATTGTCTACCTGCTTTAGAGTGGATCAGCTCAGGCTGTCCAGCAGCACTGGAGCTGGTTGAGGATTTTGTGCATAGTATAGGGGGGGACAGTCTTAGTCTTCATCTAATGAAAATGCAGTGAAAATAAAAGGGTCTATTAAAATATATGGGGAAATTGTCCTTGCTGGAAGCATTTCTGGATGGCACCATTGGGAAGTGGACACCACCACACGGCACACATATTGCACTAGTTAACACTACAGAAAACCTTACAGATCAGTCCAGGAGCATACTCCGTTTAATTGTAAAGATGAGCGTTAAGCTTTACTCAGTTCTTTTTGCCAATCTATCGCAGATTTAACTTATTGGCTATCCATAGCACGTGACCTGGATATCCAATAAGATGTCGTTTCAAGATACGAAAAAACTGAGTAAATCCGAACAGATCATCTCTAATTAATTGGTGACATCCGATCAAGCTGGATGGGAACTCACCATGTGGTGCGGTGATGGGAACCCACCATGTGGTGCGGTGATGGGAACCCACCATGTGGTGCGGTGATGGGAGCCCATTGAAAACTCTGAAAAGTACTAGTTAGATACACTCTGCTGCTAAGTGTATATGCATCTAACAATTAGAAAAAAGATAGGGATGGATTTGTGACGGGGATGTGTCAGTGGGCCCAGCAGGAGCTTCCGTCTCCATTTGTACTAAAAGGATCTCTTTTCGTATTCATGTAGAAAACATTTACAGTCATGTGAAAAAGGAAGCACAGTTTCAATTAAGTATTTATATTTATCCCTATATCTCATAATTACGAATACTCACCCTACTATGGGATAAATATAATCTCATGCAATAATTATCCAATAGTTGTCTTTACTTTGTCATTATTTATTCAACAAAAATGAAGGCAACATAATGCTATGAATGAAAAATTAATTACATCCTTCTTGCTTCTATATATGCAAATTAGGCAATTTGAGCCAGGTACTGTTAATGAAGGTCACTTTATCATTTATTCATCGGAAAGTTCTAACATCACTATATAGAAGTGAAGAGGTTATCAGTTTGGTCTGGAGAATTCAGGATTAACACTATGCCGAGTAGTAAAGACATCTGCAGTGATCCTTGCGAAGCAATTGTTAATGCTCATCAGTGCAGAAAGGGTTATAATGACATTTCCAAACAATTCAAAATCCGTTCTTGTACAAGAAGACAAATTATTTACTTGTGGAAACCAATAAAAGAAATTGGTCAATCTAACAAGTGGTTATCCCAGAAAATTCACCCAAAGATCTACGGGTATGGGTCGTTGGGTCGACCCAACTTAGGTCGACAACTGAAGGTCGACATTGCCATTAAGTCAACATGGGTGTTAGGTCGACATTTACTAGGTCAACAGGTCAAAAGGTCGACATGAGGTTTTTGACTGTTTTTGGTGTCGTTTTCTCAGTAAAGTGACGGGGAACCCAAATTAGTGCACCGTGTCCCCTCGCATGGCTCGCTTCGGTTGCCAGGCTTTGGCCAAGGATTACCGTTCCAATCGTAGTCCACGTGGATCGTTAAGTATGAAATAATCCCAAAAAAAAACACACAAAAACTCATGTCGACCTTTTGACATGTCGACCTAACGACCATATCGACCTTTAGTGGTCGACCTAAGTTGTGTCGACCTAATGACCGTAACCCAGATCTACAGTATGATGCACTTGTCCAATCCTCGGCAGATCAAACTGTTTATACAATCCTTCTGCAGACCAACAAAGACATAACCAACCCCGGGCTCTTTGAGCCGGCCCTGGTTCAAAAAACATAGGTAACAAAATGTGTAGGGGTCCACCAAATTTAATGAACCAGCACCTAGCTCTAGGAGCTAGAACTGGTTCTAAAAATACGGCTAAAAAAAAAAAAAAAAAAAAAAAAAAAAAAAAGAGTAGGCCCCCCCCCCCATACATTTGGAAGAAGCTTCAGGCTCCAATAGCATTGGGGTAATGCCACAGCCAGGGGACTCACTTGACAGGGAATCTCCGACTGCAATATTGCAACTGTGCTATTAATATTTTAAAAAACCATTCACCCAGCTAAGTGCACACCTGGCTGTCAGTATATCCAATTCATATAGGAACTCTCAAGCAATGTTTTCATTTGAAAAGTCCTCCAATTTGTTACTTTAGTGAAGGTGTCTCCAATCCTGGGAAATTTAAAACGTGTACTGTCCACTATAGCAGTGTTACTGCTGAAGTCTAATGCAGGTACATTCCCAATGTGCTTACCGAGAGACACTTTCTGCGGCGCTGTCCCTCCTTCTTATATAACGTGCATGAGGGGGAAGTCCCTGGCCGCAGCAGTTAGTGGCTTCGGCGTTTCCTGTAGTATGTGCACGCGGGGTCCAGGGTGCACTGAAGTCCCTCCACGCAGCTTGGTTGCCTGGATCAAACGGCCATCTCAGGTTGTGTTGAAGTGGATGCACCTGTATTCCTCGTCCTGGACAGACGCCCAAGCAAGGCCCAAATGTCACAATAAGTAAAACAACATGTCAACGAGCGCTTTCTTAAAAAAAAAAAAAAAAAAAAGTACAAGTGCGCCCACTTCTACACAACAACGGACGGCTGTTTGATGTGGTAAACTAAGCCGATTGGAGGGAATTCAGTGCGCCCTGGACCCCTCGTGCTTATACTACAGGAGACGATGAAGCCGACTGTAAGGAGTACACAGCTCTATAGAGGCTTTTGGTACACATAATACCAGACGGGATGCAGTTAAAATGCCGGTTGTCAGGATCCCGGCGATCAGGATACCAACGCAAAAATCTCGAAAGTAGACAATGCCGCCAGCCGAAATCCTGGCACACAAGGGCTATTACGACTCGTGGGTGTCCACGACAGAGATAGAGTGTATACAGATCCTGTGGCAAGTGCAGCAAGCCCCTGAGCCCACAGCATGGCGAGTACAGTGAGCCCGCAAGGGGACTCTTAGCTCTCGTCCCGCTGCTGCCATTCTGGCGGGTGGGATGCCACTGTCGGGATTTTGACTGCCAGCACCCCTATCAACGATATTAAGTATATATTCCCACGAGACACTTATGTAAAATGAGTTTTATGGTAAGAACTTACCTTTGTTAAAACTCTTTCTGCGAGGTACACTGGGCTCCACAAGGATAGACATAGGGGTGTAGAGTAGGATCGTGATCCGAGGCACCAACAGGCTGAAAAGCTTTGACTGTTCCCAGAATGCATAGCGCCGACTCCTCTATAACCCCGCCTCCCTGCACAGGAGCTCAGTTTTTAGTTAACCAGCAGAATGTTAATCGAGAGGAGAGATTCCTCCTTGGTCCACTGACCCTGAAGGGAGTGTTGCTCCAGCACTGCACCCCAACCTCTTAGACTGGCATCTGTCGTCAACAGGACCCATTTGGATATCCAGTGTGGACGGCCCCTGCACAATTGTCGGTCCTGGAGCCACCATAGCAGCGACAGACGGACCTCCGGAGTGAATGAGATCATGTGAGACCTGATCCGGTGAGGCAGGCCGTCCCACTTGGCTAGAATAAGCTTCTGGAGGGGGCGAGAATGGAATTGAGCATACTCCACCATGAGGCCCAGCACCTGCATCGCCGAATGTATCGACACTTGCGGACGAGAAAGGAAGCAACGAATCCTGTCCTGAAGCTTCAGGACTTTCTCCTGAGACAAGAACCACCTCTGGTTGTGAGTGTCCAATAGCGCTCCCAGGTGCACCATGCTCTGAGCAGGGACCAGGGAGGATTTCTTCCAGTTGATGAGCCACCCATGGGCTTGTAGAAACTGGACCGTCATATCCAGATGACGTAGGAGAAGGTCTGGGGAATTTGCCAGGATTAACAAGTCGTCCAGATACGGCAGTATCCTGACCCCTTGACGGCGGAGTACCACCGTCATTACCGCCATAACTTTGGTGAAGACTCACGGAGCCGTAGTTAAACCAAAAGCTAACGCCCGAAACTGGTAATGGAGGTTGCCAATCGCAAACCTCAGGTATTGCTGATGTGACGCTGCTATAGGAATATGCAGGTAAGCATCCTGTATGTCCAGGGAGACCATGTAGTCCCCAGGTTCCAAGGCCAGAACTATAGAGCGAAGGGTTTCCATACAGAACTTGGAAACCTTCACAAATCTGTTCAATGCCTTGAGGTTGAGAATGGGCCGGCAGGACCCATTCGGTTTCGGGACCAGAAACAGCAGAGAATAGTACCCCTGGCCCCTCTGAGTAAGAGGCACCTGTACTACGACTCCTGTATCCAGGAGGGTCTGTACCACCAAATGTAGAGTGTTTGCCTTTGTCTGGTCCAACGGGACGTCTGTCCGGCAAAATCGATGAGGGGGTCGGTTTTTGAAGGCTATGGCGTAACCTTGAGTGACGACTTCCCGTACCCAGGCATCTGAAGTGGTCTTCAACCATTCCTGGGTATACCCTAGAAGCCAGCCCCCCCACCCTGGGATCCAGGGGGAGGCCCGCCCCATCATGCGGTAGGCTTATCGGTCTTGGAAGCTGGATGACGGGCCGCCCAGGCTCTTTTGGGCTTCGGCTTACCAGGTTTGGAAGTGCGGGCCTGCTTGTTGTACGCCTGACCTTTTGCTTTACCTGAAGGACGAAAGGGGCGAAAGGAAGTACCTTTAGCCTTTGAGACAGAAGGAGCGGTACTTGGTAGACAGGCGGTTTTGGCCGTAGCCAAGTCAACCACAATCTTATTTAAGTCCTCCCAAAACAGAATATCTCCCTTGAAAGGGAGTACCTCCAGGGGATTTTCTAGAGTCCAGATCCACAGACCAGGATCTCAGCCACAAAATCCGGCGAGCCAGGACTGATGTAGTAGAGGCCTTGGCTGCTGGGATACCGGCATCAAAAGCCACCTCTTTAATATAGCGAGAAGCTGTGACAATATATGACAAGCATTGTCTAGCATGGTCAGAAGAGATTTCAGCTTCTAACTCCAAGGCCCATGCTTCAATAGCCTCTGCAGCCCATGTTGCTGCAATAGTGGGCCTTTGTGCAGCACCCGTGAGGGTGTAAATCGCTTTTAGACAACCCTCCACACGTTTATCCGTAGGCTCTTTTAGAGACGTGACGGTAGTGCTGAGGAAATCACCATCCTAGCCACATGTGAATCTACTGGAGGAGGCGTTTCCCAATTTTTAGACAGCTCTGGCGCGAGGGGATAGAGAGCCAGCATCTTCTTTTGAGGCACAAACTTCTTACCCGGGTTTTCCCAGGGTTTCTGACGTATATCCACTAGGTGGTCAGAGTGAGGTAAAACTTGTTTAACCACCTTCTGACGCTTGAACCTATCTGGTTTCTTAGGAGGGACGGATGGCTCGGGATCATCTGTAATCTGTAAAGTCAACTTAATAGCCTCCAAAAGATCAGGAACATCCACATGTGAACCACCCTCCCCATCAGCAGTATCTGTGTCAGAATCTGTGGGGTCAGTGTAAGTGCCATCTTCATCAGATGAGGTGTCAGTGACAGCAGTGGATTGTGAGGAGATAAGAGCTCGCTTAGAGGACCCCTTGGTCTTAGGCGAGCGAGGGTCATACTTTTTAGTAGCCAGGGACTGGTTCAACTTCTTCAATTGAGCAGATAAATTGTCCGCCCACGGCGGGTTAGCTGCAGGGACCATATACGGTTGTACCGGCATAGGGGGTCCATAGGGAGTGTTAGTTTATTAACTAGCATATGCAGAAGCGTGGAAAAAGCAGCCCACGGTGGGTCATTATGTACCTCCGTTGCTACAGTCCCACTGGGGGGCAAGGAGCCCCCAGAACCAGAACACACAGCTGCTATATTCTCCTCATATGGATCTGTGGCTTCAGCAATACCGGTAGTGTGTTCAGCCCCAGAACCGTTACCGTCAGAAGCAGACATAACTTGCAGTATCAGGTAACACAGTACAATTGGCAGCAGCACAAGGACCCTCATTCCGAGTTGTTCGCTCGCTAGCTGCTTTTAGCAGCATTGCACACGCTAGGCCGCCGCCCTCTGGGAGTGTATCTTAGCATAGCAGAATTGTGAACGAAAGAATAGCAGATTTGCAAATAAATAATTCTTAGCAGTTTCTGAGTAGCTCGAGACTTACTCCTACACTGCGATCAGCTCAGCCCATTTCGTTCCTGGTTTGACGTCACAAACACGCCCTGCGTTCGGCCAGCCACTCCCCCGTTTCTCCAGACATTTCCCGCGTTTTATCCTGGCACGCCTGCGTTTTTCCGCACACTCCCAGAAAACGGCCAGTTTCCGCCCAGAAACACCCACTTCCTGTCAATCACACTCCGATCACTTCAACGATGAAAATTCTTAGTTCGGACGTGAGTAAATCTACTAAGTTTTGTGCTAAAATACTTAGCGCATGCGCACTGCGTACCATGCGCATTTTTGCCTTAATCGCTCCGTTGCGAAAATCGGCAACGAGCGAACAACTCGGAATGACCCCTAATATCTCTTACCCAAACCTCTGCGCAGTGTAGTCAGCACAAGCAGGGACACAGGAGAGATACGGTGACTAAAATCACAGAGAAAAATACGTATTACAGTATATCTTGTGAATATCCTATATTATTATAAAACCTGACACGCCAAGCCCCCTCAGGTTATAGAATATAGGGATAGCAAGTTGAGTGAGAGACACGAAATGGACACCACTCAGCAAGCTAATGCACACACATATAGTCGCAGTTGTACAATGCAGAGGTTATTACGAACAATAATACTGCACTGGACCAGCTTATATAGCTATGTAGTCAATAGATATAACACTGCACAGTAAGAACTGGATGTATATCACAAGGTAATTGTACTAGAAAACCCTGACTAAATGCACTCTTTCTTAACTAATACTGTCTAATAGGCAGGTAGAATACTTAAGTGTCATGTAAAGTCACAGCGCTGACAACCAGGCGGCTTACACAGGAGGATTTGCCCAAGCAGTCCCAGGAACAGTGTAGCTGAGAGAAATGGCGCCCAGACACTGACAGGGAGTGAGGAAAAGACAGATATGTAGCTCCAGGGCGGGTACATTTGCGGGAAATGGCGCCCTGGGGCTGGGGGAGGGGCTCCAGGTCTAAGCCTTATCCTCCTGCTGGCAAAACCACCAGGTACTGTGAGCTACTATAAAAATGGTTTTAAGGGAAAACCTGACCTGCACCCAGGTGCCTAGTGGGATGGCCTGTACTGCCACAGTGTCCACCGCCAGTGCGCGGCCCGCCTCCCACTGACAACGCCGAATCGCGATAAAGTACGGGTACCGCAAGCGGGACCCACTCACCACCTCCCGAAGCGCGGCCACGCGACCCCGGAGAGCCCCCGTTGTGTGTGCCTGACCATGGAAGAAAACCGGAGCCTCCTGCTGTAGTTACCCGGCAACCAGGGCTTGGGAATGTACAGCGCCGCTGGGGAGAGATGGAGCTGCAGCAGTGAATGTCAAAAGACATATACACACTGCTGCTGCCCTTGAAGTCTTCACTTTTCTTCTAAAAAGCTCTTCTCAGGGCTGCCCAGCGCAGCCCCTCTGTTATGTGCCTGCTATCTGCGGCACCAACTACAAAACTGAACTCCTGTGCAGGGAGGCGGGGTTATAGAGGAGGCGGTGCTATGCATTCTGGGAACAGTCAAAGCTTTTCAGCCTGTTGGTGCCTCAGATCAAGATCCTACTCTACACCCCTATGTCTATCCTTGTGGAGCCCAGTGTACCCCGCAGCAGAAATGCACATACATTTTTTTAAAGGAAGGTCATATTTGAGCATTGGCTTGGAACGGTTTCACGTCAAATCAAGGCAATGAAGGCAAAGTGCATTTGGATGCTTACATATTTCTGATGAATTTGATATGCCATGCATATTTTTGCCTTTTAAAATATTGTTGCTTTAAATCTAGCGACAATGAGGCCCATTTATCAACGAGTTTTAGCTATTTAAAACTTGTTGCATATTATAAATAGTGCTCCAGCCAATCAGTTCCCAACTGTCATTTTTCAAACATATAACAGGAGTTGATTGGCTAAAGCATCATTTATCACACGCAGCACGTTTTAAATAGCTAATGTTTGTTAATAAATGGACCCCTAAATCTCACTTCTACCTGCAACTCACATACTTTAACATTTACCCCAATGTATGGATCTTTGTAGTCTCCGCTAATCTCGCTGGACTACAATGCCTTTCTTTCACGGGAGCACTAAACCATGTATTTGGCATGGGTGTAGAATGGTATGCCGGCGACCAGCATACCGGCGCCGGAATCCCGACCGCTGGCATGCCAACAGCGTGGCGAGCGCAAATGAGCCCCTTGTGGGCTCGCTGCGCTAGCCATGCTGCGGGCAACGCGCGCCACGCTATCTATTCTCCCTCCAGGGGGGTCGTGGACCCCCCCAAGAGGGAGAAAAAGTGTCTGTATGCCGGCTGTCAGGATTCCGATGCCGGTATACTGTGCGCCGGGATCCCGACAGCCGGCAAACTGAAGACCACCCTTGGGCATGCATGACTTTCTATCCCATTGCTTTGCATATTGAACAAAGGGGCCTGATTCATGTCTGCAAGTAAAGCAAAAAAGCAAGCAACTGAGCAAAACCATATTGCATTGCAGGTGGGGCAGATGTAGCATTTGCAGAGATTTAGATTTGGGGTAAGTGAGTTGGCTTTGCCCAGTTGTGTGCTTTTTTTGCTTCATTTACAAACATGAATCGGGCCCCAAATGCATTTAACTGAAACCAACTGTACTTTTATTTATCCTGTCTATTGCAAGTTTACCTGTACTGATATAATCTTGCATTTACTGCCAAGTTATTGACATATAAATGCAGTCAATATTTTTTGCATAATATCCTATGTCTGCTTATCAGTAAGAGTGCATTCAAGCCATTCTTGAAAAACACAGTGTTTTTATCTTTTCTTTTATGACATTTGTATGGGGAAGTGAATAGAGTGATCGATATTATTCCATTTATGAGTCATAGAAAAGGAAGCTTTTTGCCGTTTGATTATTTGTACGCACATTTCATGTCAATTATATTGACTGCATTCTCAGAAGCGCCAGATGTCTCACCTGCCTCTTTTAATTCATAGAGAAAATTAATGTTTCAAGTAACTGCTACTAACATTGTTTCCACATAATACCGACGTGTAAATACTTTTGACTAGAGATGAGTGGGTTCGGTTCTCCGAGAACCGAACCCCCCAAACTCCACGTTTTTTTACACGGGTCCGAGCCAGGCTCGGTTGTTCCCGCCTGACTTGGAAAACCCGAACGAGGCAAAAAGTCATCATCCCGCTGTCGGATTCTCGCGAGATTCGGATAAAGAGCCGCGCGACGCCACCATTTTCACTCGGGCATTGTAGAGGGTACAGAGAGGACGTGGCTACGTTCTCTCAGTGTCAAATCTCAATATCAGTGCTCAGTATCAGTGTTTATTGCTGCTCAGTAATACTAGTACAGTGTCTCTCTTGTGCTGCCTCTTGCTGCTGTAGGGTGCTGTGGTAGTAGTGTCCTGTGACTGTGTATCGTTCATCATCATTCCAGTCACAGTGGTATCTGGGGGGTGACAATTCCAGAGTGCATTTGTGCTGCTCAGTAATACTAGTACAGTGTCTTGTGCTGCATCTTGCTGCTGTAGGGTGCTGTGGTAGTAGTGTCCTGTGACTGTGTATCGTTCATCATCATTCCCGTCACAGTGGTATCTGGGGGGTGACAATTCCAGAGTGCTTTCGTGCTGCTCAGTAATACTAGTACAGTGTCTTGTGCTGCATCGTGCTGCTCAGTGTCAGTTCTCCGTAGTATCATCAGTGCTCAGTATCACTGCTCATTGTCTTGTGGTGCTCAGTAATACTACATTACTAATACTAGTACAGTGTCTTGTGCTGCATCGTGCTGCTCAGTATCAGTGCTCAGTAGTATCATCAGTGCTCAGTATCACTGCTCATTGTCTTGTGGTGCTCAGTAATACTACATTACTAATACTAGTACAGTGTCTTGTGCTAATCGTGCTGCTGTAGGGTGCTGTGGTAGTGTCCTGTCACTGTGCATAGGTCATCATCATTCCAGTCACAGTGATATATGGTATCTATCTAGTGGTATCTAATTCCAGACATTACTGCCGTCTAATTCCAGATATATTACTGGCATATAATTCCACACATTAAAAAATGGAGAACAAAAATTTGGAGGGTAAAATAGGGAAAGATCAAGATCCACTTCCACCTAGTGCTGAAGCTGCTGCCACTAGTCATGGCAGAGACGATGAAATGCCATCAATGTCGTCTGCCAAGGCCAATGCCCAATGTCATAGTAGAGGGCATGTAAAATCCAAAAAGCAAAAGTTCAGTAAAATGACCCAAAAATCTAAATTAAAATCGTCTGAGGAGAAGCGTAAACTTTCCAATATGCCATTTACGACACGGAGTGGCAAGGAACGGCTAAGGCCCTCTCCTATGTTCCTCATGACTAGTGGTACAGCTTCACATGACGATGGAAGCACTCATCCTCCCGCAAGAAAAATGAAAAAAATTATGCTGGCAAAAGCAAAGCAAAGAACTGTGCGTTCTAAATCACAAATCCCCAAGGAGAGTCCAATTGTGTCGGTTGCGATGCCTGACCTTACCAACACTGGAAGGGAAGAGGTGGCTCCTTCCATCATTTGCATGCCCCCTGCAAGTGCCGTAAGGAGCACCCACAGTCCAGTTCCTGATATTCAAATTGAAGATGTCACTGTTGAAGTACACCAGAATGAGGATATGGGTGTTGCTGGCGCTGAGGAGGAAATTGATGAGGATTCTGATGGTGAGGTGGTTTGTTTAAGTCAGGCACCCGGGGAGACACCTGTTGTCCGTGGGATAAATAAAGCCATTGACATGCCTGGTCAAAACACAAAAAAAAAAAATCACCTCTTCGGTGTGGAATTATTTCAACAGAAATGCGGACAACAGGTGTCAAGCCGTGTGTTGCCTTTGTCAAGTTGTAATAAGTAGGGGTAAGGACGTTAACCACCTAGGAACATCCTCCCTTATACGTCACCTGGAGCGCATTCATCAGAAGTCATTGACAAGTTCAAAAACTTTGGGTGACAGCAGAAGCAGTCCACTGACAACTAAATCCCTTCTTCCTCTTGTACCCAAGCTCCTGCAAAACACACCACCAACTCCCTCAATGTCAATTTTCTCCTTAGACAGGAAAACCAATAATCCTGAAGGCCATGTCACTGGCAAGTCTGACGAGTCCTCTCCTAACTGGGATTCCTCCGATGGATCCTTGAGTGTAACGCCTACTGCTGTTGGTGCTGCTGTTGTTGCTGCTGGGAGTCAATCATCATCCCAGAGGGGAAGTCGGAAGACCACTTGTACTACTTCCAGTAAGCAATTGACTGTCCAACAGTCCTTTGCGAGGAAGATGAAATACTGTATCACAGCAGTCATCCTGCAAAGCGGATAACTCAGACCTTGACAACTATGTTGGTGTTAGACGTGCGTCCGGTATCCACCGTTAGTTCACAGGGACTTAGAGAATTGCTTGAGGTACTGTGTCCCGGTACCAAATCCCATCTAGGTTCCACTTCTCTAGGCAGGCGATACCGAGAATGTACACAGACGTCAGAAAAAGTGTCCTCAGTGTCCTAAAAAATGCAGTTGTACCCACTATCCACTTAACCACGGACATGTGGACAAGTGGAGCAGGGCAGACTAAGGACTATATGACTGACAGCCCACTGGGTAGATGTATTGCCTCCCGCAGCAACAACAGCAGCGGCGGCATCAGTAGCAGCATCTCGCAAACGCCAACTCGTTCCTAGGCAGGCTACGCTTTGTATCACCGCTTTCCAGAAGAGGCACACAGCTGACAACCTCTTACGGAAACTGAGGAACATCATCGCAGATTGGCTTACACCAATTGGACTCTCCTGGGGATTTGTGATATCAGACAACGCCACCAATATTGTGCGTGCATTACATGTGGGCAAATTCCAGCACGTCCCATGTTTTGCACATAAAATTAATTTGGTGGTGCATAATTTTTTGAAAAACGACAGGGGCGTGCAGGAGATGCTGTCGGTGGCCCGAAAAATTGCGGGCCACTTTCGGCATTCAGGCACCGCGTGCCGAAGACTGGAGCTCATAAACATGCCGTGCCATCAGCTGAAGCAAGAGGTGGTAACGAGGTGGAATTCAACCCTTTATATGCGTCAGAGGATGGAGAAGCAGCAAAAGGCCATTCAAGCCTATACATCTGCCTACGATATAGGCAAAGGAGGGGGAATGCACCTGACTCAAGCGCAGTGGAGAATGATTTCCATGTTGTGCAAGGTTCTCCAACCCTTTGAACTTGCCACACGTGAAGTCAGTTCAGACACTGCCAGCCTGAGTCAGGTCATTCCCCTCATCAGGCTTTTGCAGAAGCAGCTGGAGAGATTGAAGGAGGAGCTAAAACGGAGCGATTATGCTAGGCATGTGGGACTTGTGGATGGAGCCCTTCATTCGCTTAACCAGGATTCACGGGTGGTCAATCTGTTGAAATCAGTGCACTACATTTTGGCCACCGTGCTCGATCCTAGGTTTAAAGCCTACATTGTATCTCTCTTTCCGGCAGACACAAGTCTGCAGATGTTCAAAGACCTGCTGGTGAGACAATTGTCGTCAAGTCAAGCGGAACGTGACCCGCCAACAGCTCCTCCTTCATTTTCTACCGCCACTGGAGCTGCCAGGAAAAGGATAAAATTTCCCAAACCACCCGCTGGCGGTGATGCAGAGCAGTCAGGAGCAAGTGCTGACATCTGGTCCGGACTGAAGGACCTGCCAACGATTACTGACATGTCGCCTACTGTCACTGCATATGATTCTGTCACCATTGAAAGAATGGTGGAGGATTATATGAGTGACAGCATCCAAGTAGGCATGTCAAACAGTCCGTACGTATACTGGCAGGAAAAAGAGCCAATTTGGAGGCCCTTGCACAAACTGGCTTTATTTTTAGTGCAGCCGGTCACCTTGTCAGCGATCGGCGTAGGAGGTTACTTCCAGAAAATGTGGAGAAGATGATGTTCATTAAAATGAATTATAAATTCCTCCGTGGAGACATTTACCAGCAATTGCCTCCAGAAAGTACACAGGGACCTGTGACGGTGGATTCCAGTTGGGACGAATTAATACTCTGTGAGGAGGAGGATGTACACAGCGAATGGGGTGAGGAATCGGGGGATGAGGATGAGGCAGACATCTTGCCTCTGTAGAGCCAGTTTGTGCAAGGAGAGATTGATTGCTTCTTTTTTGGTGGGGGTCCAAACCAACCAGTCATTTCAGTCACAGTCGTGTGGCAGACCCTGTCGCTGAAACGATTAGTTTGTTAAAGTGTGCATGTCCTGTTTATACAACATAAGGGTGGGTGGGAGGGCCCAAGGACAATTCCTTCTTGCACCTCTTTTTTTTATTTCTCTTTGCATCATGTGCTGTTTGGGGACTATTTTTTTTAAGTGCCATCCTGTCTGACACTACAGTGCCACTCATAGATGGGCCAGGTGTTTGTGCCGCCCACTAGGGTCGCTTAGCTTAGTCATCCAGCGACCTCTGTGCAAATTTTAGGGTTAAAAATAATATTGTGAGGTGTTCAGAATAGACTGAAAAGGAGTGGAAATTATGGTTATTGATGTTAACAATACTATAGGATCAAAATTACCCCCAAATTCTATGATTTAAGCTGTTTTTGAGGTTTTTTTTTTAAAAAAAACCACCCGAATCCAAAACGCATCCGAATTCGACAAAAATCCTTATAGGTGGTTTTGCCAAAAGGCGTCCGAATCCAAAACCAAAACACGAAAAATGCCCGCTGCACATCTCTACTTTTGACAGTTTCTACGTGCTGTCTTATTTTACAATGAATAAATAGTGACAAAGTAAAATATTGTGGGTTATTTGAGGTATGATTTATCAAATTTAGGACATGGTAACTGCTCTGCATGTAAAACAGATATATGCAATTAACTGGACTTTTCATAGGACGGTACTGTATTGTACGTGGACAAATTGATTCAAGTGTCCGCAATACTACTATCGCAGTGTTCAATATACAGGTTCAATCTGGCAGCCTTCACTGGTATACATGTGACCAATGGGAGCATTTAACTCTCTGCAAAAGGAATTTACAAACTTAAATAGAAGAGAGACGATGATGCTGGCACAGAAATGAGCCCTGCTAACACTGAAGGTACAGAAGCAGCCAAAACCTTCAGACTAGCAAGGAGGCGACAAAGTAATTCAAATTCCACACAAAGCTGTACAGTGGCGTTCTCATACATCTAGCCTCAATACGTCATGCAGTATGAGATGCCTGACATGGTGAGCCACCAGGTCCCATGCAACTCTGCTAACATCGGGCGTCTTTTATTGGCGAAAATGCATCTAGGACGCACAAGGAGAATGTGCTGATTAATTGCATACATGACACTTGTATATTGTGTGTGACACTGTAGCACTTAGGGGCTAATTCATGCCTGATCGTTAGGGTGCGTTTTTTGCATCCCTGCGATCAGGTAGTCGCCGCCTACAGGGGGAGGGGGAGATCGCTGTGCAGCTGTGCGATCGCATGTACAGGAGAGCTGCACAAACAGAAGTTTGTGCTGTCTCTGCACAGCCCAGGACTTACTCAGCCGCTGCGATGATCGGGGCCGGAGCGGACTTCAGGAATCCTTCCTCCAAATGCCTAGTCCCTCCTGCGTTTTCCCGGACACTCCTCAAAATGGTCAGTTGCCACTCACAAACGCCCTCTTCCTGTCAATCTCCTTGCGTTTGCCAGTGTGATGGGATTTTTCGACCCTTAGTACACAGATTCAGAGACTCAGTCGCACACAGATATACAAGTGTCATACAAAAAATTAATCAGCACAGTCTCCTCGTGCATCCTGGTCACATGGAAAAAAAATCCACCCGATGATAGAAGATTCTCCTGCAACCTGGCGTGCCATGAGGGGCTGCTTGGCGTCACTGAAGCAAAGATGTGTGAGGACATATCTACTGTTCATGCTAGGCTTCCTCGCCCTGCCCAATTACAAAAAATGCATCCTGCTCTTTCGGCAGCGCCCTGTAAAACAGCCTGGTTGCCAGTGTCCCGCGCACAGCATCTATTCACAGTGATGGAAGGCTTGGGGGCAACGCAGCATGTCTGTAAGTGCTGGGCACTCCTCCATGCATGACAGCGATGGTACCACGCCCCATCCCATCAGCCACCCCCCCTTTTCGGGGCCCTGCCTGCGCCCGGGCACCCTGCCCTACACGCAATCTAGCGGGAATACTTATATCTGTATATTTGTAAATGCCCATACCTATGGACAACTTCTCCACTCTTTAGAAGATTTAAGACTTCCGAGGGGAAAATGTATCAAAAAGAAAATTCAGTAGAATAAAAGGTAAAAAAAAATGAATTTAGCAAATGTACAGTATATAGAGTAAAGCTGTTTGATGAGAATGATTATATATGTCATCAGTAAACTTCAGACGCGATAAGGCACAGGTTTCTCATTATGCCAAATGTGACAATATATTACTTTACAAAATATTTTAATGACATGTGTTTTATTTATTATGACTTTTTTTTTTTTTTTTTAAATATAGTGCAGCATATTCCGCTGCACTTTATAATTGAAGCAACAGTAATAGAATAAACTGGGTAAGGACAGACAGACCTAGGAGCTTACAATCTATAGGGAAACAGGCATTGATACACAAGGATAGGGGTTACCGATTACATAATGGTCATGCCAGATTGCAGAGGTTCTTCATGGGGGGGGGGGGGTCCGTGTTGAGATGGGTGGTCTTCTGTATGCCGAATGTCGGGATCCCGGCGCACAGTATACCGGCGCCGGAATCCCGACACCCGGCATACCGACAACTATTGGGGTCCACGACCCCCCTGGAGGGAGAATAAAATAGTGTGGCACGCGTAGCGCGCCACCGTGCCCGCAGCGTGGCGAGCGCAGCGAGCCCGCAAGGGGCTCCTTTGCGCTCGCCACGCTGTCGGTATGCCGGCGGTCGGGCTCCCGGCGCCGGTATGCTGGTCGCCGGGAGCCCGAGCGCCGGCATACCGTACGACACCCGTTGAGATACCGACTGTCAGTAAACTGGCTGTCGGGATACCAGCTTTCAGAAGACGGACGGATCTCGACACCCGCCGATAAACAGACAGTCGAAATCCCAACACCGGACCCATAATCCCACTCGGTTGGTGGACCCATGACACCAAACGAGTGGGAATGGGACCTTGAACGAGCGCAGCGAACCACCAGGCTCAATGTATAGTGAACGCAGCGAGCACGCGAGGGGATTCCGGCAGACAGGACACCACTGTCGGTATAGTGACAACCGGCATCACGTCTGCGGGATATCGTATTTATCTCCTTAATGGGCTGTATGATATGGTCACCCAGCAATGGCCATGGGTCAGGAGGATGTGAAAGTGAAGAAAAATAGGATTTTGGTACCTACCGGTAAATCCTTTTCTCTTAGTCCGTAGAGGATGCTGGGGTTCACATTAGTACCATGGGGTATAGACAGGTCCACCAGGAGCCATTGGCACTTTAAGAGTTTAATAGTGTGGGCTGGCTCCTCCCTCTATGCCCCTCCTACCAGACTCAGTCTAGAAACTGTGCGCGAGGAGACAACATACTTCGAGAGAAGGACTTAACACAGATAGTGGTGAGATTCATACCAGCTCCCACATACAAGGCACGTCAAGTCAACTAGATTGAACTAATCAGCAAACGGCTGAAACATTACTTACCCAGTAACTATGCAGTACGCAACTAAACAAAGTGGTACTGAACCAAATAACAAACAGGAAAACGAAGCGCTGGGCGGGCGCCCAGCATCATCTACGGACTACGAGAAAAGGATTTACTGGTAGGTACCAAAATCCTATTTTCTCTAATGTCCTAGAGGATGCTGGGGTCCACATTAGTACCATGGGGATGTACCAAAGCTCCAAGAACGGGAGGGAGAGCACGGAGGCTCTAGCAGAACTGATTGACCGAACTTCAGATCATCAGAGGCCAAAGTATCGAACTTGTAGAACCTTGCAAACGTGTTCGACCCCGACCAAGTTGCCACTCGGCAAAGCTGCGTTGCCGAGACTCCCCGGGCAACCGCCCAGGAAGACCCCACCTTACGAGTAGAGTGGGCCTTAACAGATTTTGGACACGGCAGTCCCGCCGTAGAATAGGCAAGCTGGATAGTGAACCTAATCCATTGAGAAATAGACTGCTTAGAAGCAGGACACCCAATTTTCTTGGGATCGTATAGGACAAACAAAGAGTCCGATTTCCTGTGACGAGAAGTTCTCTTCACATAAACCTTCAGAGCCCAAGGACTTTAAAGTAATCGAGGGGTCAGTAGCCACTGGCACCACAATAGGTTGGTTGATATGAAATGCCGACACTCTATTTTACATCCATATGTGTGACATGTTTTTTAATATATGCTAGGTCTGGTGTTATTTGTGACTCACTTTCTGTATTTGTGTAATATTTACGCTGAGGGTTATATGCATTCTTGAGTAATGTTTTTGTTTGACTGTTTTGTTAGAGTACATCACTATGACAACCAACGTCATGACGTCAGTTCGCCTGTCCGGCGCCGCCTGAATGCGTCATTTAGAAGTTCCCACTATGTTCATAGCGGAGAGCGGGCGGTCAGCGGCGTGGGACAGGTGAGTAGGATTAATCAATTGTAGACAGGATTGTCTTGGTTATACAAGTGTTGTACATGTATTGTCTGTTTGTGATGTGCTGTCCCTGACGACAGGGTGTATCCCCAAAACGCAGTTGGAAAAATAAACCTATACCTTTTTAAAATGATTTGAAAAGTCTGTACGAGTGCTGCAGACCTTCGCAGATTACAGAGGGTTAGTGCTACTAACCCACGGAGGGCACCACAGCAAGTATTCCCATTATCCCTCATTGGAGTGCCGGGTACCAACAGAATTCTATATATATATATATATATATATATATATATATACACACACACACACACATATATATATATATACATACATATACACACATACTGTACTAGCTGTTCTACTCGTACTTCTGAAATTTCTCATTTTCATGGTTGTATATATAACTGAGTGTTAAAAATCTGGTAAATCTATAGAGATGTAAATATGACACGTCTTAATGTAATAATGTAAGCAAATATTAATCCATGGTTCTTGGCGTTACCCGAGGAGCACCAATAACAGATACGGTAAAAAGTGATAGGACCATTTTTGGAGTTTATTAAATTCTATGCATTGGAGGTACATTCCAAATTTTGTTCCGATTGTCCGTTTGGGCGTTATCGTTCACACAAAGTAAGCAATGCATCGGTAATTATGTCAACCCCTATTCATCCCCTTAGGGAAGGCTTATTAGATTTCTAATTACGTAATTTTCCTATTTCCCACCTGAAGAACACCTATGTTAAATTTCAGCTTTCTAACATATCGGGAAGTAAGAGAATTAGTGATGAGTCAGTTAGACAGTCAATTAGTAAGTGAGTGAGGGCACACACACACACACACACACACACACACTAGTTCATAGAGCATGAACATCTGCTAGGAGTAACAGGTAAAATCATAACTTAAAAAGGGACACGAGGAGCACAGCAAATGCAGGGCATAAACAAACAGGAACGTGTGTCAACTAGAAACCTACAGCATGTTCCTTTGCACAAGTGTGATGGCAGTAGGTCCACAGTAAAACATTTATTTTTGGTGCCAGGATAACATTGTGACATATCCAAGGACACTCATCTCTGAAATTCCAAGGAAATAAATAAATAAACTGTTTAAATTGTTTTCTACTCACCAAGAAGGCCACTGCCTTTATATTTTATTCACCAGACTATGCACAGTTTCTAAATTCACTAACACTCCATTCCCTCTCAGAGTATAACCTTATCACCTGCATGCTCTACTTCATTACTTCAAACTCAATGTCACTGAAGTCCTTCATTCCACCTCTAACCCGCAGAAATATTAATGCTATTCATTTTCAAGTCCTTTCCGCCTCTCTGCAACAGCTGCTCTCACCTATTTCTACATTCACTTCTCCTGAGATGGCTGTATCCCACCTGCACCAGACTCTAGAAATAGTCCTTTATGAAGTGGCTCCAGGTACCAATCACACTCCACGTAGGACAAGATGTCAACCGTAAAACTCTGAATTAACAAGACACCTACAAAAAAATCTCACGTAAAGTTGAACGGAATGGAGTAAATCTTACTCCTAGTGACATCCTCACATATAAGACTATCACTCCTATCATAATGCCTTGGACACTGCCAAACAAACATATTTCCAAACTCTCATTTCTGCTTAAGCCTCTAATCCCAAGCGACTTTTTAATACATTTAAATCACTTCTCAACCCTTCTTCCCCCACCCCACCAGCCACTAACAGCACACAAGATCTTGCTTCCTACTTCAAGGTCAAGGTTGATAAGATCTGACATGAAACGGTATGCTCTTCCTCAGCCAGTGACCTGCTTAATTCCCTACCTGAACCCTCTGACATCTTCTCTTCATTTGATCCTACAAATGAAGAAGTATCAACACTCTTCTCATCCTCCCACAGTACTACTTCTCCTCTTTATCCTATACCCTCACAAATCAGTAAAGCTCCATCTCCCGTGCTTATCCCACCCTTAACTAAAATCTGTAATATATCTCTCTCTCATGGTATCTTTCATTCACTGTTCAAGCATGCAGTGATTACTCCCATTCAGAAAAAAACTAAATTCTGACCCATACGCTCTCTCAAACTACCATCCCATCTTTCAGCTCCCATGCTTCTCCAAGCTACTTGAGAGACTTGCCTACACTCGCCTCACACACTTTAACTCACACAACTTACAGGACACACTTCAGTCAGGCTTTCGTTCCCAATTCTCCACAGAGACAGCACTGACTAAAGTAGTAAATGTTCTGGTCACTGCAGCTATTACTCACTTCTAATTCTACTAGATCTTTTTGCTGCTTTTGACACATGTAAGCATTCTATTGTAATATAAACACTCTGCTTTTCTCAAGCTATACCTCATCTCTTGGCAAACTAATGAGCTCTTTTGGATTTCAGTATTATATGAACACGTATGATACTAAAATCTACCTATCCTCAACCGAATTGTCACCATCTGTATTGGTCTGAGTCACTGAATGCCTTTCTGCAATTTCATCTTGGATGTCATCTTGCCACCCCAAACTGAATGTTTCCAAAACAGAATGGATTATATTTCCACAGACTACTTCTGATATCTCTATCACTGTTGAAAACTCGACAATCAGTTCTAGCCCACAAGCTCGCTGCCTAGGTGTCATCCTTAAACAGTGAACTTTCCGTTGTTTACCATATTCAATCTGTCTCAAAATCATGTTACATGCATCTAATAAAAACTATCCAAAATATGACCATACCTTACACAAGACACTGCAAAAATCCATGCTCTCATCTCCCGCAATGACTATTGCAATAGCCTTCTTACTGGTCTTACCAAAAGAGACTCTCAACACTACAATCCATTCTGAATGCAGCTGTGCGGTTAATTTTCCTTGCTAGACATTCATCGTCTGTGGATCCACTCTGTCAGTCCCTCCATTGGTTACCTGTATTCTACCGTATTCAAAATAAAATATTTTTACTCACATACAAGTCCATTAACCAAATGACACTAACGTACATCTCTATGCTTATCTCAAAATATCTTCCACCCTGACCTCTTCGCTCTTCACAAGATCTAGATCTCTTATCCACACTCATTTTTCTCTGACGTCCTAAGTGGATGCTGGGACTCCGTAAGGACCATGGGGAATAGCGGCTCCGCAGGAGACTGGGCACAACTAAAAGAAAGCTTTTGGTCTAACTGGTGTGCACTGGCTCCTCCCCCTATGACCCTCCTCCAGACCTCAGTTAGAATCTTGTGCCCGGCTGAGCTGGATGCACACTAGGGGCTCTCCTGAGCTCCTAGAAAAGAAAGTATATTTTAGGTTTTTTATTTTCAGTGAGATCTGCTGGCAACAGACTCACTGCTACGAGGGACTAAGGGGAGAAGAAGCGAACCTACCTGCTTGCAGCTAGCTTGGGCTTCTTAGGCTACTGGACACCATTAGCTCCAGAGGGATCGAACACAGGACCCGACCTCGATCGTCCGGTCCCGGAGCCGCGCCGCCGTCCCCCTTACAGAGCCAGAAGCATGAAGATGGTCCGGAAAATCGGCGGCAGAAGACTTCGGTCTTCAACAAGGTAGCGCCATTGCTCCTCATGCACACCTCACACTCCGGTCACTGATGGGTACAGGGCGCTGGGGGGGGGGGGGCGCCCTGAGCAGCAATATTAATACCTTGGCTGGCAAAAACTCACAATATATAGTCCCAGGGGCTATATATGTGAAAAATACCCCTGCCAGAATCCATAAAAAAGCAGGAGAAAGTCCACCGAAAAAGGGGCGGGGCTATCTCCCTCAGCACACTGGCGCCATTTTTCCCTCACAGCTCCGCTGGAAGGATCGCTCCCTGGCTCTCCCCTGCAGTTTCAAGCTACAAAAGGGTAAAAAAGAGAGGGGGGGCACTAAATTTAGGCGCAGCAATATATATATATATAAGCGGCTATAAGGGAAAACACTCAGTTATAGTGTTAATCCCTGTGTTATATAGCGCTCTGGTGTGTGCTGGCATACTCTCTCTCTGTCTCCCCAAAGGGCTTTGTGGGGTCCTGTCCTCTGTCAGAGCATTCCCTGAGTGTGTGCGGTGTGTCGGTACGGCTGTGTCGACATGTTTGATGAGGAGGCTTATGTGGAGGCGGAGCAGATGCCTATAAATGTGATGTCACCCCCTGCGGGGCCGACACCTGAGTGGATGGTTATGTGGAAGGAATTACGTGACAGTGTCGACTCCTTACATAAAAGGTTTGACGACATACCAAATATGGGACAGCCGGCTTCTCAGCCTGTGCCTGCCCAGGCGTCTCAAAAGCCATCAGGGGCTCTAAAACGCCCGCTACCTCAGATGGCAGACACAGATGTCGACACGGATACTGACTCCAGTGTCGACGACGATGAGACTAATGTAACTTCCAATAGGGCCACACGTTACATGATTGAGGCTATGAAAAATGTGTTGCACATTTCTGATGTTACCCCAGGTACCACAAAAAAGGGTCTTATGTTTGGAGAGAAAAAACTACCAGTAGTTTTTCCTCCATCTGAGGAATTAAATGAATTGTGTGAAGAAGCGTGGGCTTCCCCCGATAAGAAACTGGTAATTTCTAAAAGGTTACTAATGACGTACCCTTTCCCGCCAGAGGATAGGTCACGTTGGGAAACATCCCCTAGGGTGGATAAAGCGCTCACACGCTTGTCAAAGAAGGTGGCACTACCGTCTCCGGATACGGCCGCCCTAAAGGAGCCTGCTGATAGGAAGCAGGAGGCTATCCTGAAGTCTGTATATACACACACACACACAGGTATTATACTGAGACCAGCTATTGCTTCAGCATGGATGTGCAGTGCTGCAGCTGCGTGGTCAGATTCCCTGTCGGAAAATATTGATACCCTAGACAGGGACACTATATTGCTAACCGTAGAGCATATTAAAGACGCAGTCTTATACATGAGAGATGCACAGAGGGATATTTGCCGGCTGGCATCTAAAATAAGTGCAATGTCCATTTCTGCCAGGAGAGGGTTATGGACTCGGCAGTGGACAGGTGATGCAGATTCTAAAAGGCACATGGAAGTTTTGCCTTATAAGGGTGAGGAATTGTTCGGGGATGGTCTCTCTGACCTCGTTTCCACAGCAACAGCTGGGAAGTCAGCATTTTTACCCCATGTTCCCTCACAGCCAAAGAAAGCACCGTATTATCAGGTGCAGTCCTTTCGGCCCCATAAGGGCAAGCGGGTTAAAGGCGCATCCTTTCTGCCCAGAGGCAGAGGGAAAAAGCTGCAGCATATAGCCAGTTCCCAGGAGCAAAAGTCCTCCCCCGCTTCCTCCAAGTCCACCGCATGACGCTGGGGCTCCACAGGCGGAGCCAGGTACGGTGGGGGCCCGTCTCAAAAACTTCAGCAATCAGTGGGCTCGCTCACGGGTGGATCCCTGGATCCTTCAAGTAGTATCTCAGGGGTACAAGCTGGAATTCGAGACGTCTCCCCCCCGCCGTTTCCTCAAATCTGCCTTGCCAACAACTCCCTCAGGCAGGGAGGCAGTGCTAGAGGCAATTCACAAGCTGTATTCCCAGCAGGTGATAGTCAAGGTGCCCCTACTTCGACAATGACGGGGTTACTATTCCACAATGTTTGTGGTACCGAAACCGGACGGTTCGGTGAGACCCATTTTAAATTTGAAATCCTTGAACACACATATAAAAAAATTCAAGTTCAAGATGGAATCGCTCAGGGCGGTTATTGCAAGCCTGGACGAGGGGGATTACATGGTATCACTGGACATCAAGGATGCTTACCTGCATGTCCCTATTTACCATCCTCACCAGGAGTACCTCAGATTTGTGGTACAGGATTGTCATTACCAATTCCAGACGTTGCCGTTTGGTCTATCCACGGCTCCGAGGGTATTTACCAAGGTAATGGCCGAAATGATGATACTCCTTCGAAAAAAGGGAGTTTTAATTATCCCGTACTTGGACGATCTCCTGATAAAGGCGAGGTCCAGGGAGCAGTTGTTGGTCGGTGTAGCACTATCTCGGGAGGTGCTACAACAGCACGGCTGGATTCTAAATATTCCAAAGTCACAGTTGGTCCCTACGACACGTCTACTGTTCCTGGGGATGGTTCTGGACACAGAACAGAAAAAAGTGTTTCTCCCGGAGGAGAAGGCCAAGGAGCTGTCATCTCTAGTCAGAGGGCTCCTAAAACCAAAACGGGTGTCGGTGCATCACTGCACGCGAGTCCTGGGAAAAATGGTAGCTTCCTACGAAGCAATTCCATTCGGCAGGTTCCATGCAAGAACCTTTCAGTGGGACCTGTTGGACAAGTGGTCCGGATCGCATCTTCAGATGCATCGGCTGATAACCCTGTCTCCAAGGACCAGGGTGTCTCTGCTGTGGTGGCTGCAAAGTGCTCATCTTCAAGAGGGCCGCAGATTCGGCATACAGGACTGGGTCCTGGTGACCACGGATGCCAGCCTTCGAGGCTGGGGGGCAGTCACACAGGGAAGAAACTTCCAAGGACTATGGTCAAGTCAGGAGACTTCCCTACACATAAATATTCTGGAACTGAGGGCCATTTTCAATGCCCTAAGTCAGGCAAAACCCCTGCTTCAAAACCAGCCGGTACTGATCCAGTCAGACAACATCACGGCAGTCGCCCATGTAAACCGACAGGGCGGCACAAGAAGCAGGACGGCGATGGCAGAAGCCACAAGGATTCTCCGATGGGCGGAAAATCACGTGTTAGCAATGTCAGCAGTGTTCATTCCGGGAGTGGACAACTGGGAAGCAGACTTCCTCAGCAGGCACGACCTCCACACGGGAGAGTGGGGACTTCATCCAGAAGTCTTCCAACTGATTGTAAACCGTTGGGAAAGGCCACAGGTGGACATGATGGCGTCCCGCCTAAACAAAAAGCTAGAAAGATATTGCGCCAGGTCATGAAACCCTCAGGCGATAGCTGTGGACGCTCTAGTGACACCGTGGGTGTACCGGTCGGTTTATGTGTTCCCTCCTCTTCCTCTCATACCAAAGGTACTGAGGATAATACGGAGAAGAGGGGTAAGAACTATACTCATTGTTCCGGATTGGCCAAGAAGAGCTTGGTACCCGGAACTTCAAGAAATGATCTCAGAGGACCCATGGCCTCTGCCGCTCAGACAGGACCTGCTGCAGCAGGGGCCCTGTCTGTTCCAAGACTTACCGCGGCTGCGTTTGACGGCATGGCGGTTGAACGCCGGATCCTGAAGGAAAAGGGCATTCCGGAGGAAGTCATTCCTACGCTGATTAAAGCTAGGAAAGAAGTGACCGCGAACCATTATCACCGCATTTGGTGAAAATATGTTGCGTGGTGTGAGGCCAGGAAGGCCCCAACGGAGGAATTTCAGCTGGGCCGTTTCCTGCACTTCCTACAGTCAGGGGTGACTATGGGCCTAAAATTGGGTTCCATTAAGGTCCAGATTTCGGCTCTATCGATTTTCTTCCAGAGAGAACTGGCTTCACTGCCTGAAGTTCAGACTTTTGTTAAGGGAGTGCTGCATATTCAGCCCCCTTTTGTGCCTCCAGTGGCACCTTGGGATCTCAACGTGGTGTTGGATTTCCTAAAGTCACATTGGTTTGTGCCACTTAAAACCGTGGAATTGAAATATCTCACGTGGAAAGTGGTCATGTTGTTGGCCTTGGCTTCGGCCAGGCGTGTATCAGAATTGGCGGCTTTGTCATGTAAAAGCCCTTATCTGACTTTTCATATGGATAGGGCAGAATTGAGGACTCGTCCTCAGTTTCTCCCTAAGGTGGTATCAGCCTTTCATTTGAACCAACCTATTGTGGTGCCTGCGGCTACTAAAGACTTGGAGGCTTCCAAGTTGTTGGACGTAGTCAGGGCCCTGAAAATTTATGTTTCCAGGACAGCTGGCGTCAGAAAGACTGACTCGCTATTTATTCTGCATGCGCCCAACAAGTTGGGTGCACCTGCTTCAAAGCATACTATTGCTCGCTGGATCTGTAGTACGATTCAGCTTGCACATTCTGCGGCTGGACTGCCGCATCCTAAATCAGTGAAAGCCCATTCCACGAGGAAGGTGGGCTCTTCTTGGGCGGCTGCCCGAGGGGTCTCGGCTTTACAACTTTGCAGAGCAGCTACTTGGTCGGGGTCAAACACATTTGCTAAATTCTACAAGTTTGACACCCTGGCTGAGGAGGACCTAGAGCAGGCCTGGCCAACCTGTGGCTCTCCAGATGTAGTGAAACTACACATCCCAGCATGCCATGCCACAGTTTTAGCATTCCCTAATAGCAAAACTGTGGCAAGGCATGATGGGACTTGTAGTTTTACAACAGCTGGAGAGCCACAGGTTGGCCAGGCCTGACCTAGAGTTTGCCCATTCGGTGCTGCAGAGTCATCCGCACTCTCCCGCCCGTTTGGGAGCTTTGGTATAATCCTCATGGTCCTTACGGAGTCCCAGCATCCACTTAGGACGTCAGAGAAAATAAGAATTTACTCACCGGTAATTCTATTTCTCGTAGTCCGTAGTGGATGCTGGGCGCCCATCCCAAGTGCGGATTGTCTGCAATACTTGTATATAGTTATTGTTTAACTAAAGGTTTATTGTTGAGCCATCTGTTGAGAGGCTCAGTTATTGTTCATACTGTTAACTGGGTATTGTATCACGAGTTATACGGTGTGATTGGGGTGGCTGGTATGAGTCTTACCCGGGATTCAAAATCCTTCCTTATTGTGTCAGCTCTTCCGGGCACAGTATCCTAACTGAGATCTGGAGGAGGGTCATAGGGGGAGGAGCCAGTGCACACCAGTTAGACCAAAAGCTTTCTTTTAGTTGTGCCCAGTCTCCTGCGGAGCCGCTATTCCCCATGGTCCTTACGGAGTCCCAGCATCCACTACGGACTACGAGAAATAGAATTACCGGTGAGTAAATTCTTATTTTCGCTCACATTCATGAGTGCAAGATTTTATTCAGGCTGCACCCACTCTGTGGAATGCCGTCCCACGCACAATAAGACACTCCTCTAGTTTCCAAACCGCCCACATAACCTTCATTAATATTTATATCTAATTATATCTCCTCTGTACAATCCACACATCCTCACATATAGTAATTTCTTTTTTCTTTAATTTGACATCCTCCTGACCCCAGGCCAACATTGCTTTGTGACCATATCATATAGCCCACCAAGAAACTCTGCAATTCGGCTGGACCATTATGAAATAGCACCTATCCTTGTGTATCAATGCCTATTGACCTATAGATTGTAAGCTTGCGAGCAGGGACTTTCTGCCTCTATGTCGGTCTGTTTTTACTAGTGATGAGCGGGTTCGGTTCCTCGGAATCCGAACCCCCCCGAACTTCACCCATTTTACACGGGTCCGAGGCATACTCGGATACTCCAGTATTGCTTGGTTAACCCGAGCGCGCCGGAACGTCATCATCCCGCTGTCGGATTCTCGCGAGATTCGGATTCTATATAAGGAGCCGCGCGTCGCCACCATTTTTCACTCGTGCATTGGAAATGATAGTGAGAGGACGTGGCTGGCGTCCTCTCACTTTGTTTCAGAACTTTCAGGGGGCTGCAAATATCTTTATTCTGGGGACCAGCAGTATTATAGGAGGAGTACAGTACAGAGTTTTGCTGACCAGCGACCACCAGTATTATACGTTCTCTGCCTGAAAAACGCTCCATATTTGTGCTCAGTGTGCTGCATATATCTGTGCTCACACTGCTTTATTGTGGGGACTGGGGACCAGCAGTATTATATAGGAGGAGTACAGTGCAGAGTTTTGCTGACCAGTGACCACCAGTATTATACGTTCTCTGCCTGAAAAACGCTCCATATCTGTGCTGCATTGTAGTATATAGTAGGAGTACAGTGCATAATTTTGCTGACCACCAGTATATAATATATAGGAGTACGATACAGAAGGCCACTTCTCTACCTACCTCTGTGTCGTCAAGTATACTATCCATCCGTACCTGTGGTGCATTTCAGTTTTGCACAGTTTGCTGACCACCAGTATATAATATATAGCAGTACGGTATAGTAGGCCACTGCTCTACCTACCTCTGTGTCATCAAGTATACTATCCATCCATCCATACCTGTGGTGCATTTCAGTTTTGCACAGTTTGCTGACCACCAGTATATAATATATAGCAGTACGGTACAGTAGGCCACTGCTCTACCTACCTCTGTGTCGTCAAGTATACTATCCACCCATACCTGTGGTGCATTTCAGTTGTGCGCAGTATATATAGTAGTAGGCCATTGCTATTGATACTGGCATATAATTCCACACATTAAAAAATAGAGAACAAAAATGTGGAGGGTAAAATAGGGAAAGATCAAGATCCACTTCCACCTCGTGCTGAAGCTGCTGCCACTAGTCATGGCCGAGACGATGAAATGCCATCAACGTCGTCTGCCAAGGCCGATGCCCAATGTTATAGTAGAGAGCATGTAAAATCCAAAACACAAAAGTTCAGTAAAATGACCCAAAAATCAAAATTAAAAGCGTCTGAGGAGAAGCGTAAACTTGCCAATATGCCATTTACGAGACGGAGTGACAAGGAACGGCTGAGGCCCTGGCCTATGTTCATGGCTAGTGGTTCAGCTTCACATGAGGATGGAAGCACTCATCCTCTCGCTAGAAAAATGAAAAGACTTAAGCTGGCAAAAGCACAGCAAAGAACTGTGCATTCTTCTAAATCACAAATCCCCAAGAAAAGTCCAATTGTGTCGGCTGCGATGCCTGACCTTCCCAACACTGGACGGGAAGAGGTGGCGCCTTCCACCATTTGCACGCCCCCTGCAAGTGCTGGAAGGAGCACCCGCAGTCCAGTTCCTGATAGTCAAATTGAAGATGTCACTGTTGAAGAACACCAGGATGAGGATATGGGTGTTGCTGGCGCTGAGGTGGAAATTGACAAGGAGGATTCTGATGGTGAGGTGGTTTGTTTAAGTCAGGCGCCCGGGAAAACACCTGTTGTCCGTGGGACGAATATGGCCATTGACATGCCTGGTCAAATTACAAAAAAAATCACCTCTTCGGTGTGGAATTATTTTAACACAAATGCGGACAACATGTGTCAAGCCGTGTGTTGCCTTTGTCAAGCTGTAATAAGTAGCGGTAAGGACGTTAACCACCTCGGAACATCCTCCTTTATACGTCACCTGGTCCGCATTCATCAGAAGTCAGTGACAAGTTCAAAAACTTTGGATGACAGCGGAAGCAGTCCACTGACCACTAAATCCCTTCCTCTTGTAACCAAGCTCCTGCAAACCACACCACCAACTCCCTCAGTGTCAATTTCCTCCTTACACAGGAAAGCCAATAGTCCTGCAAGCCATGTCACTGTCAAGTCTGATGAGTCCTCTCCTGCCTGAGATTCCTCCGATGCATCCTTGAGTGTAACGCCTATTGCTGCTGGGAGTCGATCATCATCCCAGAGGGGAAGTTGGAAGACCACTTGTACTACTTCCAGTAAGCAATTGACTGTCCAACAGTCCTTTGCGAGGAAGATGAAATATCACAGCAGTCATCCTGCTGCAAAGCGGATAACTCAGGCCTTGGCAGCCTGGGCGGTGAGAAACGTGTTTCCGTTATCCACCGTTAATTCACAGGCAACTACAGACTTGATTGAGGTACTGTGTCCCCGGTACCAAATACCATCTAGGTTCCATTTCTCTAGGCAGGCGATACCGAAAATGTACACAGACCTCAGAAAAAGAGTCACCAGTGTCCTAAAAATAAGAATTTACTTACCGATAATTCTATTTCTCGGAGTCCGTAGTGGATGCTGGGGTTCCTGAAAGGACCATGGGGAATAGCGGCTCCGCAGGAGACAGGGCACAAAAAGTAAAGCTTTAGGATCAGGTGGTGTGCACTGGCTCCTCCCCCTATGACCCTCCTCCAAGCCTCAGTTAGGATACTGTGCCCGGACGAGCGTACACAATAAGGAAGGATTTTGAATCCCGGGTAAGACTCATACCAGCCACACCAATCACACTGTACAACCTGTGATCTGAACCCAGTTAACAGTATGATAACAGCGGAGCCTCTGAAAAGATGGCTCACAACAATAATAACCCGATTTTTGTAACTATGTACAAGTAATGCAGATAATCCGCACTTGGGATGGGCGCCCAGCATCCACTACGGACTCCGAGAAATAGAATTATCGGTAAGTAAATTCTTATTTTCTCTATCGTCCTAGTGGATGCTGGGGTTCCTGAAAGGACCATGGGGATTATACCAAAGCTCCCAAACGGGCGGGAGAGTGCGGATGACTCTGCAGCACCGAATGAGAGAACTCCAGGTCCTCCTTAGCCAGGGTATCAAATTTGTAGGATTTTACAAACGTGTTTGCCCCTGACTAAATAGCCGCTCGGCAAAGTTGTAAAGCCGAGACCCCTCGGGCAGCCGCCCAAGATGAGCCCACCTTCCTTGTGGAATGGGCATTTACATATTTTGGCTGTGGCAGGCCTGCCACAGAATGTGCAAGCTGAATTGTATTACACATCCAACTAGCAATAGTCTGCTTAGAAGCAAGAGCACCCAGTTTGTTGGGTGCATACAGGATAACAGCAAGTCAGTTTTCCTGACTCCAGCCGTCCTGGAACCTATACTTTCAGGGCCCTGACAACATCCAGCAACTTGGAGTCCTCCAAGTCCCTAGTAGGCGCAAGGCACCACAATAAGCTGGTTCAGGTGAAACACTGACACCACCTTAGGGAGAGAACTGGGGACGAGTCCGCAGCTCTGCCCTGTCCGAATGGACAAATAGATATGGGCTTTTTTGAGAAAAAACCCACCAATTTGACACTCGCCTGGCCCAGGCCAGAGCCAAGAGCATGGTCACTTTTCATGTGAGATGCTTCAAATCCACAGATTTGACTGGTTTTAAACCAATGTGATTTGAGGAATCCCAGAACTACGTTGAGATCCCACAGTGCCACTGGAGGCACAAAAGGGGGTTGTATATGCAATACTCCCTTGACAAACTTCTGGACTTCAGGAACTGAAGCCAATTCTTTCTGGAAGAAAATCGACAGGGCCGAAATTTGAACCTTAATGGGCCCCAATTTGAGGCCCATAGACACTCCTGTTTGCAGGAAATGCAGGAATCGACCGAGTTGAAATTTCTTCGTGGGGCCTTCCTGGCCTCACACCACGCAACATATTTCCGCCACATGTGGTGATAATGTTGTGCGGTCACCTCCTTCCTGGCTTTGACCAGGGTAGGAATGACCTCTTCCGGAATGCCTTTTTCCCTTAGGATCCGGCGTTCCACCGCCATGCCGTCAAACGCAGCTGCGGTAAGTCTTGGAACAGACATGGTACTTGCTGAAGCAAGTCCCTTCTTAGCGGCAGAGGCCATAAGTCCTCTGTGAGCATCTCTTGAAGTTCCGGGTACCAAGTCCTTCTTGGCCAATCCGGAGCCATGAGTATAGTTCTTACTCCTCTACGTCTTATAATTCTCAGTACCTTAGGTATGAGAAGCAGAGGAGGGAACACATACACCGACTGGTACACCCACGGTGTTACCAGAACGTCCACAGCTATTGCCTGAGGGTCTCTTGACCTGGCGCAATACCTGTCCCGTTTTTTGTTCAGACGGGACGCCATCATGTCCACCTTTGGTATTTCCCAACGGTTCACAATCATGTGGAAAAACTTCCCGATGAAGTTTCCACTCTCCCGGGTGGAGGTCGTGCCTGCTGAGGAAGTCTGCTTCCCAGTTTCCACTCCCGGAATGAAACACTGCTGACAGTGCTATCACATGATTTTCCGCCCAGCGAAAAGTCCTTGCAGTTTTTGCCATTGCCCTCCTGCTTCTTGTGCCGCCCTGTCTGTTTACGTGGGCGACTGCCGTGATGTTTTTCCCACTGGATCAATACCGGCTGACCTTGAAGCAGAGGTCTTGCTAAGCTTAGAGCATTATAAATTTACCCTTAGCTCCAGTATATTTATGTGGAGAAAAGTCTCCAGACTTGATCACACTCCCTGGAAATTTTTTCCTTGTGTGACTGCTCCCCAGCCTCTCGGGCTGGCCTCCGTGGTCACCAGCATCCAATCCTGAATGCCGAATCTGCGGCCCTCTAGAAGATGAGCACTCTGTAACCACCACAGGAGAGACACCCTTGTCCTTGGATATAGGGTTATCCGCTGATGCATCTGAAGATGCGATCCGGACCATTTGTCCAGCAGATCCCACTGAAAAGTTCTTGCGTGAAATCTGCCGAATGGAATTTCTTCGTAGGAAGCCACCATTTTTACCAGGACCCTTGTGCAATGATGCACTGACACTTTTCCTGGTTTTAGGAGGTTCTTGACTAGCTCGGATAACTCCCTGGCTTTCTCTTCCGGGAGAAACACCTTTTTCTGGACTGTGTCCAGAATCATCCCTAGGCACAGCAGACGTGTCGTCAGGATCAGCTGCGATTTTGGAATATTTAGAATCCATCCGTGCTGTTGTAGCAGTATCCGAGATAGTGCTACTCCGACCTCCAACTGTTCCCTGGACTTTGCCCTTATCAGGAGATCGTCCAAGTAAGGGGTAATTAAGACGCCTTTTCTTCGAAGAAGAATCATCATTTCGGCCATTACCTTGGTAAAGACCCGGGGTGCCGTGGACAATCCAAACGGCAGCGTCTGAAACTGACAGTGACAGTTCTATACCACGAACCTGAGGTACCCTTAGTGAGAAGGGCAAATTTGGGACATGGAGGTAAGCATCCCTGATGTCCCGGGACACTATATAGTCCCCTTCTTCCTGGTTCGTTATCACTGCTCTGAGTGACTCCATCTTGATTTGAACCTTTGTAAGTGTTCAAATTTTTTTAGATTTAGAATAGGTCTCACCTAGCCTTCTGGCTTCAGTACCACAATATAGTGTGGAATAATACCCCTTTCCTTGTTGTAGGAGGGGTAATTGGTAAAGCAGACTTCAGGAGCCTGCGAGGGGGAAACGTTTCGACATTCCAATCTGTACCCCTGGGATACTACTTGTAGGATCCAGGGGTCCTGTACGGTCCCAGCGTCATGCTGAGAGCTTGGCAGAAGCGGTGGAAGGCTTCTGTTCCTGGGAATGGGCTGCCTGCTGCAGTCTTCTTCCCTTTCCTCTATCCCTGGGCAAATATGACTCTTATAGGGACGAAAGGACTGAGGCTGAAAAGACGGTGTCTTTTTCTGCAGAGATGTGACTTAGGGTAAAAACGGTGGATTTTCCAGCAGTTGCCGTGGCCACCAGGTCCGATGGACCGACCCCAAATAACTCCTCTTCCTTTATACGGCAATACACCTTTGTGCCGTTTGGAATCTGCATCACCTGACCACTGTCGTGTCCATAAACATCTTCTGGCAGATATGGACATCGCATTTACTCTTGATGCCAGAGTGCAAATATCCCTCTGTGCATCTCGCATATATAGAAATGCATCCTTTAAATGCTCTATAGTCAATAAAATACTGTCCCTGTCAAGGGTATCAATATTTTTAGTCAGGGAATCCGACCAAGCCACCCCAGCTCTGCACATCCAGGCTGAGGCGATCGCTGGTCGCAGTATAACACCAGTATGTGTGTATATACTTTTATATGATATTTTCCAGCCTCCTGTCAGCTGGCTCCTTGAGGACGGCCCTATCTATAGACGGTACCGCCACTTGTTTTGATAAGCGTGTGAGCGCCTTATCCACCCTAAGGGGTGTTTTCCAACGCGCCCTAACTTCTGGCGGGAAAGGGTATACCGCCAATAATTTTCTATCGGGGGGAACCCACGCATCATCACACACTTCATTTAATTTATCTGATTCAGGAAAAACTACAGGTAGTTTTTTCACATCCCACATAATACCCTCTTTTGTGGTACTTGTAGTATCAGAAATATGTAACACCTCCTTCATTGCCCTTAACGTGTGGCCCTAATAAGGAATACGTTTGTTTATTCACCGTCGACACTGGATTCAGTGTCCGTGTCTGTGTCTGTGTCGACCGACTAAGGTAAACGGGCGTTTTAAAACCCCTGACGGTGTTTTTGAGACGTCTGGACCGGTACTAATTGTTTGTCGGCCGTCTCATGTCGTCAACCGACCTTGCAGCGTGTTGACATTATCACGTAATTCCCTAAATAAGCCATCCATTCCGGTGTCGACTCCCTAGAGAGTGACATCACCATTACAGGCAATTGCTCCGCCTCCTCACCAACATCGTCCTCATACATGTCGACACACACGTACCGACACACAGCACACACACAGGGAATGCTCTGATAGAGGACAGGACCCACTAGCCCTTTGGAGAGACAGAGGGAGAGTTTGCCAGCACACACCAAAAAACGCTATAATTATATAGGGACAACCTTATATAAGTGTTTTCCCTTATAGCATCTTTTTATATATTTCTAACGCCAAATTAGTGCCCCCCCTCTCTGTTTTAACCCTGTTTCTGTAGTGCAGTGCAGGGGAGAGCCTGGGAGCCTTCCCTCCAGCCTTTCTGTGAGGGAAAATGGCGCTGTGTGCTGAGGAGATAGGCCCCGCCCCTTTTTCGGCGGGCTCGTCTCCCGCTCTTCAACGGATTCTGGCAGGGGTTAAATATCTCCATATAGCCCCCGGAGGCTATATGTGAGGTATTTTTTGCCAAAAAATAGGTTTACATTGCCTCCCAGGGCGCCCCCCTCCCAGCGCCCTGCACCCTCAGTGACTGCCGTGTGGAGTGTGCTGAGAGCAATGGCGCACAGCTGCAGTGCTGTGCGCTACCTTAAGAAGACTGAGGAGTCTTCTGCCGCCGATTCTGGACCTTCTTCTCTTTTCAGCATCTGCAAGGGGGCCGGCGGCGAGGCTCCGGTGACCATCCAGGCTGTACCTGTGATCGTCCCTCTGGAGCTAATGTCCAGTAGCCAAAGAAGCCAATCCATCCTGCACGCAGGTGAGTTCACTTCTTCTCCCCTAAGTCCCTCGTTGCAGTGATCCTGTTGCCAGCAGGACTCACTGTAAAATAAAAAACCTAAGCTAAACTTTTCTAAGCAGCTCTTTAGGAGAGCCACCTAGATTGCACCCTTCTCGGCCGGGCACAAAAATCTAACTGAGGCTTGGAGGAGGGTCATAGGGGGAGGAGCCAGTGCACACCACCTGATCCTAAAGCTTTACTTTTTGTGCCCTGTCTCCTGCGGAGCCGCTATTCCCCATGGTCCTTTCAGGAACCCCAGCATCCACTAGGACGATAGAGAAAAATGCAGTTGTATCCAATGTCCACTTAACCACGGACATGTGGACAAGTGGAGAAGGGCAGACTCAGGACTATATGACTGTGACAGCCCACTGGGTAGATGTATTGCCTCCCGCAGCAAGAACAGCAGCAGCGGCACCAGTAGCAGCATCTCGCAAACGCCAACTCGTTCCTAGGCAGGCTACGCTTTGCATCACCGCTTTCCAGAAGAGGCACACAGCTGACAACCTCTTACGGAAACTGAGGAACATCATCGCAGAATGGCTTACCCCAAATGGACTCTCCTGGGGATTTGTGACATCGGACAACGCCAGCAATATTGTGCGTGCATTACATCTGGGCAAATTCCAGCACGTCCCATGTTTTGCACATACATTGAATTTGGTGGTGCAGAATTATTTAAAAAACGACAGGAGCGTGCAAGAGATGCTGTCGGTGGCCCGAAGAATTGCGGGCCACTTTCGGCATTCAGCCACCGCGTGCCGAAGACTGGAGCACCAGCAAACAGTCCTGAACCTGCCCTGCCATCATCTGAAGCAAGAGGTGGTAACGAGGTGGAATTCAACCCTCTATATGCTTCAGAGGATGGAGGAGCAGCAAAAGGCCATTCAAGCCTATACATCTGCCTACGATATAGGCAAAGGAGGGGGAATGCACCTGACTCAAGCGCAGTGGTGAATGATTTCAACGTTGTGCAAGGTTCTACAACCCTTTGAACTTGCCACACGTGAAGTCAGTTCAGACACTGCTAGCCTGAGTCAGGTCATTCCCCTCATCAGGCTTTTGCAGAAGAAGCTGGAGACATTGAAGGAGGAGCTAAAATAGAGCGATTCCGCTAGGCATGTGGGACTTGTGGATGGAGCCCTTAATTAGCTTAACCAGGATTCACGGGTGGTCAATCTGTTGAAATCAGAGCACTACATTTTGGCCACCGTGCTCGATCCTAGATTTAAAACCTACGTTGGATCTCTCTTTCCGGCAGACACAAGTCTGCAGAGGTTCAAAGACCTGCTGGTGAGAAAATTGTCAAGTCAAGCGGAACGTGACCCGTCAACAGCTCCTCCTTCACATTCTCCCACAACTGGGGGTGCGAGGAAAAGGCTAAGAATTCCAAGCCCACCCACTGGCGGTGATGCAGGGCAGTCTGGAGCGAGTGCTGACAACTGTTCCGGACTGAAGGACCTGCCAACGATTACTGACATGTCGTCTACTGTCACTGCATATGATTCTCTCACCATTGAAAGAATGGTGGAGGATTATATGAGTAACCGCATCCAAGTAGGCACGTCAGACAGTCCGTACGTATACTTGCAGGAAAAAGAGGCAATTTGGAGGCCCTTGCACAAACTGGCTTTATTTTACCTAAGTTGCCCACCCTCCAGTGTGTACTCCGAAAGAGTGTTTAGTGCAGCCGCTCACCTTGTCAGCAATCAGCGTACGAGGTTACTTCCAGAAAATGTGGAGAAGATGAAAAATGAATTATAATCAATTCCTCCGTGGAGACATTCACCAGCAATTGCCTCCAGAAAGTACACAGGGACCTGAGATGGTGGATTCCAGTGGGGACGAATTAATAATCTGTGAGGAGGGGGATGTACACAGTGAAAGGGGTGAGGAATCGGACGATGAGGAGGAGGTGGACATCTTGCCTCTGTAGAGCCAGTTTGTGCAAGGAGAGATTGATTGCTTCTTTTTTGGTGGGGGCCCAAACCAAGCAGTCATTTCAGTCACACTTGTGTGGCAGACCCTGTCGCTGAAATGATGGGTTTGTTAAAGTGTGCATGTCCTGTTTATACAACATAAGGGTGGGTGGGAGGGCCCAAGGGCAATTCCATCTTGCACCTCTTTTTTCTTTCATTTTTCTTTGCATCATGTGCGGTTTGGGGACTATTTTTTTGAAGTGCCATCCTGTCCGACACTGCAGTGCCACTCCTAGATGGGCCAGGTGTTTGTGTCGGCCACTTGGGTCGCTTAGCTTAGTCACACAGCTACCTCGTTGCTCCTCTTTTTTTCTTTGCATCATGTGCTGTTTGGGGACTATTTTTTTGAAGTGCCATCCTGTCTGACACTGCAGTGCCACTCCTAGATGGGCCAGGTGTTTGTGTCGGCCACTTGGGTGCTTAGCTTAGTCATCCAGCGACCTCGGTGCAAATTTTAGGACTAAAAATAATATTGTGAGGTGTGAGGTGTTCAGAACAGACTGAAAATGAGTGGAAATTATGGTTATTGAGGTTAATAATACTATGGGATCAAAATGACCCCCAAATTCTATGATTGAAGCTGTTTTTGAGGGGTTTTTGTAAAAAAACACCCGAATCCAAAACACACCCGAATCCGCCAAAAAATTTTCAGGGAGGTTTTGCCAAAACGCGTCCGAATCCAAAACACGGCCGCGGAACCGAATCCAAAACCAAAACACAAAACCCGAAAAATGTCCGGTGCACATCACTAGTTTTTACCCAGTTTTGTTCTATTACTGTTGTTCCAATTGTAAGTGCAATGTAAATAAATAAATAAATAAATAATAAAGTCAACATAAAATAAAGAGTAGAAACACAGGTTGAGGGAAAACACCTCACAGATTTTAAAGGTTAATAAAATAAGCATGATAAATACTAGTCAAAATTATAGTACATAATGTAGAAATACATGGTACAGTTTAGTTTCAATTGGTTTTGAATATGAAATCGTCCCAATGGTGGCCTTCATTCGTGATACACATTATTGAAGTTTTGCATCACTCAGTGGATCATTTACAGTGTTATCGCTGCAATTTCTTGAAAAAGCTCACCTTCATTTGTCTGGCTACAGTAAGTTAACATGCAGAATTTTCGTTACTGGGCAGAAAACATCCTCATCAACAACATGAAAGGCCTCTAAACAGCCAACAAGGCTATCTGAAAGCCGAGGTCTACAAACATCGAACAGAAGGCTGTTATATGCCAAGAAATGAAGATATCATATTCAAAACAAATTGACAATAAATTGTATTCCATGCAATTTTAGATTACAAAGGGGGTACCCAAAGGAAACAGGAATCGTGTTCTAGAGGGCGGGGCGCTTGTAGTACGGGCTTCCTACACTAGGTGAATATTTGAAAAACCCTTCTGAGCCAGTGTCCCCGCTGATGTTGCAGGCAGACTGGGTTCCCTACCCATCCTTCAGCAGTAGGGTTGGGGGGTGCGATCAGTGGCAGCTTTTATGTCCCACGGGCAGTAATGGGTGTTCTGTCTTCTGCTCAACATGCAAGACCTGGAGCATTAATTTCTGCTAATTACTCCTTTACTGCACAGATGGTGGGAGATGAGGCGGGAAGGAGAACACTAAACTGTAGAAGTGGGCATTGGGCTGAACGATGGGGTCCTGGTGCATGACTTCCAGGGTGGTAGGAGGTTTTTAATATGCAGGGGAGGTGTAGATAGTGGAGTGGACTTACAATTCAACATTTTTCGTTGGGAGGGCAGCTTGCTTGACGGCCGATATCTCCAGTTTCTAAAAAATAGATTTCTTAGCTTTCAAATGGGAGAAAAAAACTAGAGAGACCCACCTTTCAGGAGGTACTGGGGACTTGGGGATCAAAGTTCAGGAACCAGAGCAATCCACCAACGAAAAAACATAAAAACTGCATAGCAGGCGTGTGGAGCTGTGGCAGGGACCAGCTGCTGGAAGGCTGATATCTTTATTTATGGGCATAGTAGAGACAAACTATCAGTGTCCACCGAAAGGGGAGAGTCACAGAAAAACTCTTAAATCAGACAGAACCCGAGATATCTGGCTGGGAAGAGCAATTAACAGGCTTGGATGGGGACCACTGCTTTGAAGTCGAATATCTCTGGTTCCGAGCCGATTTTCAAAAATCTGGTAGCCCTGGATAAAGGCGACCCTCAGCTATCAGCTTAGGGCCCTTATACTCCTGGGGCCCTTGGGAAAGTGCCCACTGAGCCCATACGAAAAGACGGCCCTCATGCACATACATTCTTACCCACACTCCCACAAGCCTGCATGCAATGCAGGCATCCCTACACTTCTGGTTAACAAGCCCAGCATCAGTTGACGTGGCAGAGAAGCAGCATCAATGGGGAAACAAACCTCCCCGCACACTGCTGCCATCACCTGACCCATATGGGGGCACCACCATAGCACACAATACATGGGCTGACTGGCATAGTAAACGGACAGAATGTTACCCTGTAAGACATCTGGGGCTTAGAGCTGCTACAGAGCAGCAAAATGACTCCAGCTGACCCACACAGTTCCACAGTCAACAGACTAACAGAGGCACCTGCCCACACTTCCCTTCAGCTGACTGAGCAAGGGAGACACGGGAACCGACAGGACCTCTCTCCACTGGACCCTGAGACTTTAACCAACTGAGGACATATTGTATGCTAGAGTGCAGTCCGTGAGCAGCTGACAGTACAGAAACAACAAGAAACACACCAAGAACTGGGACTCACTGCTCTAAATTTCTCTTTCAGAGTGTCGCCCAATACCTCATGCAGTGGTGAGAATACATGTGGGATGCTGCTTAAATGTACTACCCTCCACTTATCCCTTACTATAGGTGTGCATTATTATTATTATCCTTTATTTATATGGCGCCGCAAGGGATCTGCAGCGCCCATTACACAGTACATAATCAAATAAGCAAACAAGAAAACAGCACTCACAGTTCAGGACAATATAGGACAGGTATGGAAAACCAGGGGTTAGGTGCCATCAAAAGGAGTATGGAGTATAAAATAGTGTAAGTAAGAAAAGGAAAGGCACATGAGGAAAGAAGTCCCTGCTCTTGCGAGCTTACAATCTAAAAGGTTAAGGGTTGACAGACCGGGGTGACACAGAAGGGGGAGACAGTGAGAAGGGGGAGACAAGAGGGTTAGGAGGAGAGTTGGCAGGGTTTGGTGAAGAAGTGGGTCTTGAGAGCCCCATTTGAAGTTTTCTAGAGAGGTGGAGAGTCGGAGAGTAACATGCCATCTAGTAGGGGAAAGTATGGTTAATGATCAGAACAATATTTTATGTAAAAATAGTCCCTCAAAGAGTTACAGTGAGAAGGTAATTTGAATATACAATATGCTTCAGTACCCCTATATAGAATACCAAAATACAATTGTTTCAATGATTCAATATAAAAAAAATTAAAAAATATATATAACAATAAATACCCTTTTGTTATACAACTATATCAAGGATATTTATTATATTCACACTCCACACAACAAATCACACAGTTAGTGCAACTCCACGACAGATTTCTTTATTGTAGCCATTCCTTCGAGCTAGACCTCTCTATTGGGGTTTGTGGCCACTGAACCAATACTTTACCAGCTATAGAATGCAGTTCAACAGACTGTTTATTATAAGCTTTGCAACAGAACCAGGGTGCCTGGCAACAGGGGCAGCAAGTATCTAAAATGAGCAATTTAAAGATACATTCGGAAGACCACTGGGACTTTGTGGCCACTCTTGCTATCGACATCTAGGGCTAGCCACACACAAGGTGTTACAGTACTTTAAGTAAGAGAAAGTGAAAGAGCAAGACAGAGGCATGGTGAGGAGGGGGGTGGGTAGAGAGAGGCACAAAGAATAGAAAGACACACAGGTGGCAGTATAAGGAGAGCGATACATGAGACAGTAAGGCGTCAGACACAGAGGGGTAGGGGTAAAAACAAGAGACACAGGGTGTGGGTAAGGTGAGGGAAATGCGAGTGTTAAGGAGAAAGTCCCGGGAAAGGGTAGGGGTAATACAAGGGGGTGTAGTGAGAGAGGGGTGGTCTTCACTTTCCCGGCGGCCGGGCTTCCGACGACAACCAGCATACCGGCACAGGAATCCCGACCTCCGGCATACCAACAGTTCTTCTCCCTCTTAGGGATCCACGACCCCCCTGGAGAGAGAATAGATAGCGTGGTGAGCGCAGCGAGCCCGCTAGGGGCTCATTTGTGCTCGCCCAGCTGTCGGTATGCCGGCGCCGGTATGCTGGTCATACCATACTACAACCGGGTCAGAGACATGGGGTGGGGGAAGAAGTAGGAAGTGGGAATCCCAGTTGTAGTGTTAAAAAGTAAAGTATTTTCTTCTCACTGCATTTTAGATGGTGTCAACTACAGTACTTGCGCATCTGAAGAACTGTACCCACATGGAATGTGTTGAAAGCCAAAATGCTGTTAATTTGTTGTACCACATTCACTTGAGTAAGCGCAGTACCAGAGGGAAAAAATAGGATTTTAAATACCTACCGGTAAATCCTTTTCTATGAGTCCGTAGAGGATGTTGGGCACTCTCAAAAAAGACCATGGGGCATAGACGGGATCCGCAGGAGACATGGGCACTTTAAGACTTTCAAAGGGGCGTGACCTGGCTCCTCCCTCTATATCCCTCCCCAGACTCAGTTTGGAACTGTGCCCGGCGAGACGGACATTACGAGGAAAGGGCTTAACAAACAAGGTGAGCCAACACCAGCTCACGCCATAAGCATGCCGTATAACATGGCAGATAACTGAACACGTCAACGGACATGGACAAAACCTCAGCAACAAGCTGAAGAAAAAACAAAAACACAACCTGTGTGTAACCAGAACTAAACTGAAGATACAGTACGCACTGGGACGGACGCCCAACATCCTCTACGGACTCATAGAAAAGGATTTACCGGTAGGTATTTAAAATCCTATTTTCTATTTCGTCCTAGAGGATGTTGGGCACTCTCAAAAGACCATGGGGTTTATACCAAAGCTCAATAGCGGGCGGGAGAGTACGTTTGACTCTGCAGCACCGACTGACCAAATTTAAGGTCTTCATCGGCCAAGGTATCAAACTTGTAGAATTTAGCCAACGTGTTAGACCCCGACCAAGTAGCAGCTCGGCAAAGTTGCAATGCCGAGACACCCCGGGCAGCCGCCCAGGACGAACCCACCTTCCTAGTGGAATGGGCCTTCACTGATTTCGGCAACGGCAAGCCTGCCGTTGAATGAGCCTGCTGAATCGTCTGACATATCCAGTGGGCAATGGTCTGCTTGGAAGCAGGAACCCCAATCTTATTGGGAGCATACAAAATAAACAGAGACTCTGTTTTCCTCAATGGAGCCGTCCTGGCTACATAAATCTTTAAAGCTCTGACCACATCCAGAGACTTATTCTCAGCCAAAGCGCCAGTAGCCACTGGCACCACAATAGGTTGGTTGATATGAAAAGAGGAAACCACCTTTGGCAGAAATTGTTGCCGAGTTCGCAACTCTGCTCTATCTTCATGGAAAATTAAATAAGGGCCATGTGAGACAAGGCCGCCAACTCAGACACCCGCCTTGCGGATGCCAACGCCAACAAAATGACAACTTTCCAAGTGAGGAATTTTAACTCCACTTTACGCAAAGGTTCAAACCAATGTGACTGAAGGAACGATAATACGACGTTAAGGTCCCAAGGTGCCACAGGGGGCACAAAAGGAGGTTGGATGTGCAACACCCCTTTCACAAAGGTCTGCACTTCAGGAAGTGAGGCCAATTGTTTCTGAAAGAAAATGGACAAGGCAGAAATCTGCACTTTAATGGAGCCTAATTTAAGGCCCGCATCCACTCCAGTCTGTAGAAAATGGAGAAAACGTCTAAGGTCAAATTTCTCCACTGGAGCTCTCTTGGACTCGCACCAGGAAATATATTTCCTCCAAATACGGTGATAGTGCTTTGACGTCACAGCCTTCCTGGCAAGAATAAGAGTAGGTATGACTTCACTGGGAATACCCTTCCGGGCTAAAATCTGGCGTTCAACCGCAATGCCGTCAAACGTAGCCGCTGTAAGTCTTGGTGGACGAACGGCCCCTGCCGCAGCAGGTCCTCGCGAAGAGGAAGAGGCCAGGGATCGTCGACTAGTAACGTCTGAAGATCCGGGTACCACGTTCTCCTTGGCCAATCTGGGGCTACAAGGAGCGCTGGAATGTTTGTTCTTTTTAGAAGTCTCAACACCTTTGGGATGAGAGGAAGCGGAGGGAAAATGTACACCGACGGAAACACCCAGGGTGTTGTCAGCGCATCCACTGCCTCCGCCTGAGGGTCCCTGGACCTGGAACAATACCTCAGAAGTTTTCTGTTGAGGCGAGACGCCATCATGTCTATATGGGGAACCCCCCATCGAACGGTTATCAGTGCGAAGACCTCCTGATGGAGGCTCCACTCTCCTGGATGAAGGTCGTGTCTACTGAGGAAGTCTGCTTCCCAGTTGTCCACTCCCGGAATGAATATTGGCGACATAGCGCTTGTATGTTTTTCCGCCAACGAAGAATTTTCGTGGCTTCTGCCATTGCTGCTCTGCTTCTTGTGCCGCCTTGGCGGTTGATGTAAGCCACTGCCGTGACATTGTCCGATTGGATCAGAACCGGCAGGTTCCGAAGATGTTCCGCTTGTAGGAGGCCGTTGTAAATGGCTCTCAGTTCCAGAACGTTTATGTGAAGATAAGTTTCAGGACTTGACCATCTTCCTTGGAAGCTCACCCCCAGAGTGACGGCCCCTCAACCTCGGAGACTTGCATCCGTGGTTACCAGGATCCAGTCCTGGATCCCGATCCGGCGTCCCGCAAGGAGGTGAGAGCTGTGGAGCCACCACAGAAGTGAAACTCTGGTGTTGGAAGATAGAATTATCCTCCAGTGCATATGAAGGTGGGATCCGGACCATTTGTCCAACAGGTCCCACTGGAATACTCTGGCATGGAGCCTCCCAAACTGGAGGGCCTCGTATGCCGCCATTTTTCCCAGCAATTGAATGCATTGATGAATGGAGACCGTTTTCAGTTTTAGCAAGAGTTTTACCAGACTCTGAATTTCCCGAGCTTTCTCCATGGGGAGGAACACTCTCTGTTGGACCGTGTCCAGTATCATGCCCAAAAACGCCAACCGGGTTGTCGGGATTAACTGTGATTTCGGCAAGTTCAGGAGCCAGCCGTGCTTTTGTAGAATGGACAGGGATAGTGCAATGCCCTGCAACAATTTGTCCTTGGACCTCGCCTTTATCAGGAGATCGTCCAAGTACGGGATAATTGTAACCCCTTGCTTGCGCAGGAGAACCATCATTTCTACCATTACTTTGGTGAAAATCCTCGGAGCCGTGGATAGACCAAACGGCAACGCCTGAAACTGGTAGTGCGTATCCTGGAGAGCAAACCTCAGGAAACTTTGATGAGGAGGATAAATGGGGACATGAAGGTAGGCGTCCTTGATGTCCAATGAGACCATGAATTCCCCCTCCTCCAGACTGGAGATCACCGCTCTGAGAGACTCCATCTTGAATTTGAATTTCACCAGGAAGAAATTGAGAGATTTCAGGTTGAGGATTGGTCTTACCAAGCCATCCGGCTTCGGCACCATAAACAGGCTTGAATAAAACCCTTGCCCCTGCTGTGCCAGGGGTAACGGGACCACAACCTGATTTTGACACAAGTTTTGTACTGCACCGCAGACCAGAGCCCTGTCCGGAAGCGAAGCTGGTAAGGCTGATCTGAAAAAACGGTGAGGGGGAACGTCTTGAAACTCCAGTTTGTACCCTTGGGACACAATACTCAATACCCAAGGGTCTAGACCCAAGCGAACCCAGACCTGACTGAAAAGCTTTAGGCGTGCCCCCACCGGTGCGGGCCCCTGTAAGGGAGACCTGGCGTCATGCGGAGGATTTGGCAGAAGCCAGGGAGGACTTCAGCTCCTGGGAACCCGAGGATGCGGGTACCCTCTTGCCTCTCCCTCTGGTAGTCAGGAAGAAGTTTCCTCGGCCTCTTCTATACTTGTTGGGCCGAAAGGACTGCATTTGATAATGTGGCAGTTTCTTCTGTTGCGTAGGAACAGAAGGTAAAAAGGTAGATTTACCCGCGGTAGCTGCTGATACTAAATCAGTAAGACAGTCACCGAAAAGTTCACCTCCCTTAAAAGGAAGAGACTCCATATTTCTCTTGGAATCTGCATCAGCATTCCACTGGTGAATCCAGAGCGCTCGCCTAGCCGCAACGGACATAGCATTCGCCTTAGCACCTAGCAGGCCAGCATCCCTTGCAGCCTCTTTCAAGTATGCAGCTGCATCTCTGATATAACCAAGGATTACCTGGATGTTATCTCTATCCAGAGTATCCCAATCAGAAGACAAAGTGTCTGCCCACTTTTCAATAGCACTACTGACCCACGCAGACGCAATAAGAGGCCTGAGCAGCGTCCCTGTAGTAGTGAAAATAGCCTTTAGGGTAGCCTGCTGCTTACGGTCCGCCGGCTCCTTAAGGGCCGTCAATTGGGCTGCAGGGAGGGTTACCTGTTTTGACAAACGCGCCAGAGCTTTGCCTACTGTGGGAGGATTTTCCCACGTATCCCTATCAGACTCGGGAAAGGGGTATGCCACCCTGATCCTTTTAGGAATCAGAAATTTTTTATCAGGGCTGTTCCTAATGCTATCAAAGAGAGCGTTCAGTTCAAAACAAGGAGGAAAGGTAACCGAGCGCTTCTTTTCCTTGTAAATAAGGACCCTGGTTTCAGGTGTAATAGGGTCCTCATTAATATTCAAGATATCTTTGACAGCAACAATCATATACTGAATACTCTTAGCCAATTTAGGGTCCAATCTAGAATCGGCATAATCGACATCGGCCTCAGAGTCCGTGTCGGTACCCGTGTCAACTAACTGGTCAAAACTACGCTTGTGCGACCCAGCAGGGTCTTGCATTTGTAATAAAGCGTCCTCCACTGATCTTTTCCACACCTGGGATTGAGATTCAGACTGATCAAATTTTTGATTTAATGACGTAACACTAGCATGCAAGGCATTCAATGTAGTTAACCAATCAGTGAACTCTGAGAGCTCCCTGAGTGCCCTGTGTCTCGTCCGGGCACATTTCTAAAACTGAGTCTGGGGAGGGATATAGAGGGAGGAGCCAGGTCACGCCCCTTTAAAAGTCTTAAAGTGCCCATGTCTCCTGCAGATCCCGTCTATACCCCATGGTCTTTTGAGAGTGCCCAACATCCTCTAGGACGAAATAGAAAATGGAAAAAAAGTAATGTAAATGCCACATCCAGTGGAATTGTCTACAACTCTTAAACTCACACACAAAGCCATTACCAAATTGCACTAACGTACATATCTTCGCTTATCTCAAATATCAAATATCTCCCAACCCGACCTCTTCGCTCTTCACAAGATCTAAGTCTCTCATCCACACTTGTTATTTTCTCCCATTCACAATTGCACTCTGTGGGGGGGCGTGGCCGAGCTGCTGAGCTGGAAAGACGTGCTTAGGATCAGCTCCAGGCACCAGAGCTGATAAAAGACAGAATTAGCCCTTAATTCGGCCTACATTTATCCCCAGCACGATCCTACTGCCTTACACGGTCCCCCCTGCTCCCATAACGCCGAGTCCCAGAGCCGGAGGAGGCCTCCTGCCTCCTTGCGGGTTGGGGCCTAGGTGCCGGGCTGAGGCCGGGGGCTAAAGTTTGGAGGAAGCCCCGATCGGTGTGGAGGTGAGCGGCGGTTCCTACAGAAGACAAGCGGGACCCAGCTACACTCTCTGCAAAACCTCCTGTGACCTCCGTGGCTGCGGGGCCCCGAGGGCTTCCGACAACGAGGGAGACGGGGCGCGGGCGGCTGCCTGCGGTGAGCCCTGTATGTGACGGGACGAGCATCGCGATCCGCCGGGGGCTGGTGACGGACCCTTGCGGAGTGCAGCGGGCGGCGGCGGCGGCCCTGTCCCTTGACATCGGAGCTGCCTACTCTGCCTGGAGTGACCGAGACGCACCACCCAGGGGCCTGGAGGAATCGGCCCGGATGCTGGCGGCCATTTTGGCGAGTGAGACCGGGTGCGGACGCGGCCGGCGGGACCTGAAGGTGAGACCAGGGGAACCTGTGTGTCGGCTGGACCGCAGGCAGGATTCCACCCCTGTGGATCCTGGAAGTGTGCCCCCCAATTCATAAATATCTCTGCCTGGCAGACATAGCAGTGGGTATCCGCTGGGCCTGCAGACCCTAGACCACCATAACCTCGCTACCCCCTACCTCATGTTTACCAGAGCAGCTCAACCCATTCAGGCATTCCACAAAAAAGCCCTCTAGGAACCCCAGGAGCCGGACACTTAACCAGGGCAGAGTAACCCACTATCCACCATTTTACACTGCTCTGCTTCTCTCATGATATATGATCCTGGAGCTCCATCTGCTGGCGGCCCTCATATCTGCTCCCAGCTACAGGCTGAGTAGCCTATCTCTCATAATGTGACCCATTGGATCATGCCCTGAGTCTCGGGATCACCTATGTTATAAATTGGAAGCTGCTCCGTCTCCACCACCGGGACTATTTTAAACACTCCAATGCAGTAATTCTCCTGAACCAGTTCATACACACGCAACCTCACTATGTCTAAAGGCAACAAAAAGCAACAAGCAGCAGCGGCGACCCCAAACCTGAAGAAATTTGCCTATGCAAATACCAAAAAATCAGACCAAGAGACCACGCCGCAACTCGACGCCTCAGACTCGGAGGACTCCGACCACTCTCCTCTGACCCGAAAGGATCTCCACCTACTTTTCTGTGAAATTAAGGAGACAAGAAGATCGGTACAGGCGATCCAGGCGGAGGTACACACCGCTATCACCTCTCTTAAAGCCGACATCACAGACCTGGGGGACAGAACAGACCACTTGGAGTCCAAAATGGACGAAGTGGTCGCTTTTCAGCAGGGGGTAGAAGACGATATCCACGCTATGAGACAAGAAATGCGCCTAATCCAGGAACACCAGGAAGACCAGGATAATCGGGCGCGCCGGAATAATCTCCGCATTAGGGGGATCCCAGAAGAAATCGATATGACATCCCTTCCCGGCTTCCTTAAGAAATTGTTCACCCATCTTTTGCCTTCAACGCCGGATGATCAATTTCTGCTGGACAGAGCCCACAGAGCACTTCGTCCTCGCTCTCAGGACCAAGCTCAACCAAGAGACGTCATTCTTCGCTGCCACTACTATTCGGCTAAAGAGGACTTGCTCCGGGAGACTAGAAAACTCTCTAAACTGGACTTTCTGGGTCACTCCCTCCAAATATTCCAGGACATTGCTCCCAGCACGCTAATTAAAAGAAAGGAATTCCGTCCTATCACTCTGGCTCTCCGTGATAAGGGCATTAGATATAGATGGGGATTCCCCTTCCGCATACTTGTGTGGCACCATAACCGCCTCCACTCGGCTAGGGACCTAGCCGAAGCTAAAGATCTCCTACGCAACCTGAGCGTTACCTCGTCTCTGAATATGCCCGAATCCCCGCTGCGGACAAACGAGGCTCCCCACGCAGAATCGTCCGATACCCCGAGACGCTCCCTGAACCGTGATTGGACGCGGGTCCCTTCAACTCGGAAGTCCGCCTCTGTTGGCCGAGTCCCCTGAGGACAGCCTAGTCTAAAAGTTGCCTTATTCTCCTTTCCTATATTGTTTATCTGTATGTCTGTCTTTCCTAGATGTGGCTTTTTCCTGCTTCCGCCCTAACAGGGTTCCACCTCCCCGTATCCAATACACCGCCATCTAGATATGATAAGCTAAGCTGGCCGCTGGTATATGGCTAGTCAACCCAGGGGAGGGTGGAGATGAGGAGCAGATATTTACGCATATATCCTTTCAAGCGTAGATTCCCAGGCTCGGGGCAATGAGATGAGGGCCCACAACCTTTGATGCGTCTGGCTCGGCCAGGCTGCGTCCCCACACTTGGGTCTTATACCCTTGCCCGGTCGTTGTCACCTGGTGACACCCTATGGTTTCCCCTTGACCGGCACATATGGCCAGATGCCGTTTTTTCTGGTCTCCAACCCCCCTCTCTTCCCTGTCTTTCCCACGTTTTGTCCTCCCTGTTTCTAGCACCATCTTGGTATCTAGGCTTTTTCTTTCCTTTTGTCCGTCCATTCATAAATATCAATCAGAATCTGCATACACTCACAATGTTTTTGTTCTGGCTCTCTGTAGGGATGCGGTGTCCGGAGAGAGGAGATGAAGCGTTTCGAGACCCGGCCGGCCATGGCTCTTAAAGTCTACTCGCACAATGTTAAAGGTCTGAATAGCCCCCATAAACGCACTAAACTATTTCTCTCCCTTAAGCAGTCCAAAGGAGATTTAGTCTTCCTTCAGGAAACACATTTTAAGAAATCCCTACACCCCGCCCTAAAATCCAAAGCTTACCCACTCACGTTTCACGCATGCGATGCCACACAGAAGAAGAGGGGGGTTTCCATCTTGATAGCTGCCCACCTAACGTTTGAGCTGCTGGACAGCCATGCAGATAAAGCAGGTAGATGGCTTATCCTAGTGGGGAAGCTGAATGATAGCCTATGCACCCTAATTAACATATACGCACCAAACCAAAACCAAGCTGCATTTTTCAGGAAAATCAGCGCGCAACTAACTAGCCTCGGCCGAGGAGAAGTTATCATGGCTGGGGACTTTAATGAGGTGCTAGATGCCTCTTTAGATAGATCATCCCCTCCACGGCCTGGGTCCCCTCACCACTCCCGCCCGTCGTTAACATCCCTTGCCTTACTAGATCTTTTAAAAACCCACTTGCTATTCGATTCCTTTAGGATATCTGAACCTTTGACTAGAGACTACACCTTCTATTCCCCGGTACATAAAACCTACTCTAGAATAGACATGATCCTGCTCAGCCGGGATATATCCCCAAAACTGAAATCCGCTGGTATCCTCCCTATGGTATGGTCGGACCATTGCCCGATCACTGCCGTACTCCAATCCATCACCCCGCGACCCCCCCCCGTCTCCTGGCGTCTGAACGACTCCATCTTACATAACTGTGAAGTCACCTCTCAAATTAAGGACTGCCTGACCGAATACTTCCTTCTCAACGATGTCCCGGAGACATCCCCGACTACTCTGTGGGAAGCACACAAAGCTGTCCTACGAGGCCATCTGATAAGCCAGACGGCTAGGTTTAAAAAATCCCAGAAGCTCAGCTTCCTCTCCCTCTCCACGAGACTCCAGACCCTTGAACGACAACACAAACTGTCCCCCACCACCGCTAACCTAGAGCCCCTGCTAGAGGCTAGGAATGCAATGTCACTATCTCTGTCGGAACGCACGGCGAAGACTCTTCAGAGGCTTAACCAGACATTCTACGAGAAAGGCGACAAAGCTGATAGAATCCTGGCATCTCGCCTTAGAGCACAAACCTCTCGTAACAATATTTTAGCGGTAAAGTCCGACTCTGGTGTACTTACATATGACCCAGGAGGTATAAACAGGGAATTTCGAGACTATTATACCAAGCTATACAACTTAAACCCCAAGGCCCCAAGCCCCAACTCCCCTGATGTGTTAATTTCAGAATTTCTCCGACAAGCTGACCTCCCCCAACTATCTATCACTGATGCGGCAGATCTGAACAGAGATATCACGGAGGAGGAAATAACAGCCGTCCTGAGAAACCTTAAATCTTCTAAAGCCCCAGGCCCCGACGGCTTTACGGCCTCATATCACAATTGCACTCTGTGGAATGCCCACTCACGCACAATAAGACTCTCCTCTAGTCTCCAAACCTTCAAGCGTTCCACCTCATCAGCCAAGCTTATCAAATTCAAGACCCACCCACATAACCTTCATAAACTTTCCTATCCAATTAAATCCCCAATGTACAGTTCACAAATATACTGTATATTCTCACATGTATTTTCTCTCTTCACTTTTACATAATCTTGACCCCTGGCCAATATTGCTGTGTGACCATATCCTACAGCCCCCCAAGAACCTCTCCAATCTGGTGAACCATTTTGCAATAGAAAACACCTATCCTTGTGCATCAATGCCTGTTTCCCTATAGACTGTAAACTTGCGAGCAGGGCCTTGCTAATTCTGTGACTGTCTGTTATTACCCAGTTTTGTTTTATCACAGTTGCTTCCAGTTGTAAAGTGCAATGGAATTTGTTGCTCTATATATAAAACTGTAAATAACTGTTAATAATAAACGCTGTTGTAAGTGGAAACTACAGATACTGTGTTCTTGTGCATCTTTGCTGCAGTGACACCAAAGCGCCTCTCTTGGCACGCAGATCGCATGAGACTCTTCTAGCTTTGGGCATCTTCTGGCTTTTTTGCTTGCAATGCAATGCAACGCAACGCAACTAGCACACACGAGCAGGGGTGGATTGACTGGTTGTAAGTCCTCACTTGATGACTGGCAATTTCATAGAATAATAAAAAGGCACTAACTGACATTGTGTTTTATTTTTAATTATTTATACATATTTACTAAGAAGGGCAGCTTACAGATGCAGTGTGTGCATGCCCTACCCATTTACACTCCATTCAAGATGGCATATGGTACAGTACAGTGGAAATGTTTTGCTGTTACTGGTACATTTCAGGCTGACGGTAACACAAGCATCCAAGTGCCACCCCTAGGCACGTGTATATCTATTTGCAATAGAGTCTCTGAATCTGTACATGTAGCAGTCGCTGCTTTTTACAATACAAGTTCTGTTCTCCACTGTGTATAGACTCAGTCACACACAATATACAAGTGTTATATAACAAATTAATCAGCACAGTCTCCTCGTGCATCGCAAGGAAAAATAGACTGTGCAAGCAGGTCAATATTGACTATATCGGAGGTTCGTTCCTCCGGACAGTTCAAGGGAAAGCGCATAGTCAATATTGGCCGGAGCCTGAATTGCACCGTGTGTACCCGGAATAAGATTAATTTTCGGGAAAAAGAGACGCCCAAAGCTAACAGAACTGCACGGGACCTGGCAGGTCACTCACGCCAGGCATCTTGCGCTGCATGGCGTATTGAGACTAGATGTATGAGGACACATCTGTGGATGACTAGTACTGCGGAACAGAAGTCTGAAATGACTGAGTAGAGAGAGGAGGAGGAGGAACTTAGGAGCACATGCAGGAGGTAACTCCAGCTTTCTGCTTGTAGTGTAAATCCACCATAAATGCTGCAAAGGTGGACAACAAAGCTTTAACCTCTTCTGGGATACATTTTTAATGTTCAAGATCTATCATTTTTTCGTAGAATTTATTGAATAGATAATACATTTCAAGTCAAGATTTTTTTTTTTTAATGTACTGGCCGATTTAGTTCTAAATATAATGTATATTCAAACTTCAAAATTTTTTGGAATTAAATATAACAGTTAAGTAAATGTACACATATGTGTCAGTATCCCTGAAGAGGTTAAACACAAATGCTGTGGGAAGAAAATGCAGTATATTATCCAGATTAGTAATATACAGATTTTGATAAATATGATAATAAACTGATGGGTCCAAAACACTAGAATATGGTAATGTGAAACAATGGCTTGATCTCTACTCAAAGTTCAGGTAAATGCATCTCAGTCCCAGTTTTAACCTATGTTTGAATGTCATTGTTTGCCATTTATTAAAACAAACCCTATGAATGCACATTACTTTGCAATATGATTTAATAAATAAAGGATGACAATACATCTTCTAGTAGTAATCAGATTTTCAGAAGATCACTTGTTTCATAATTTTTACCATAATGCAATTTACTATGCGGACAATCATGGTTTTATTCACATAAAATTTGACAAACTTCCCCACTGTGCTCATAAAATCACTCACATACATAAGCACATGTTATGGAGCCTATTAGCTGTGTAATGAGACAGAGGAAGTGGGTCACACCTGTAATTTAACTCCACATTTTAAGGACAACCAGCCCATACACAGGGAGACTTAGAACAGGTTGAACTTGAACATTTTGTTCAGCATTAATATATACAATTACATAAAACTGTACAGTAACTTGGCATAATAGATACTCAATATACATTTAGGAAAAATTGTAGTCCCCATCTGTTAGTGATGATCATCAGAGGTTGTAATAGGACCTAATTGTGTCTTTGTTTGGTGATGATTTCTGTTTTGGACAGTACATGAAACTAACAATGGAAAACTTTTGTATCAACAGGATTTCTCCGCCAAGGTCTAACAGTGTATTAATAACAGTGAGCATACATTATACATCGGTGCTTGGAGATAGACGGGTCAATAAATCACAGTCTCTGCTTTTCCACACTACACTTCACCAGTTCCCCAATATAGGGATTTTTACCAGTCAATATGACTGGTAAAAATCCCTATATTGGGGAACTGGTGAAGTGTCGTGTGGAAAAGCAGAGACTGTGATTTATTGACCCGTCTATCTCCAAGCACCGGTGAACATATATGACCCTATAGACTAATCGATAAGTAAGAATATCCACTTTAACCCAGGGAGCGCACCACAGCGAAAACAAAGAAACATTTTTAAGCTACTCAAGGGACTGAGGTGACCGTCCTGTCTGTTAGGTTGCTGCACCTTTGTATTGAAGCGCCATCTGCACATTTGTTTTTTATACATTATACATGTTTCAAATGTCCTACATACATCTTCCTCAAGGTTGTGGGATAGGATCGATCATAAAATATTGCCTTACTTTTTTGTGGTAAATACTGCAAATCCCTCTGTCCAGATCTGGCAATTTACATAGATAGCCCCGAATCTGGTTAAAAACACCACTGTCTGACGTTAGCACCTCTGACACAGCATCCAGGCGAGCATTGATTTCACTACAGGAGGAAAAGGTAATCACCATGAGAGACCGAAGTACTATATATAGTGGTCTATTTACTAAGCCGTGGATGGAGATAAAGTGGACAGAGATAAAGTAGCAGCCAATCCGCTCCTAACTGACATGTCAAAGGCTGGGTTTGGAAAATGACAGTTAGGAGCTGATTGGCTGGTACTTTATCTCCATCTAAGGCTTAGTAAATAGAACCCATAATCTTGTATGTATACTGTAACACAAACACCGGTGTCGGAACAGCAGAGTGGGTGTGGGGGTGGGCAAGATGGCAGCCCCACCCAGAAAAGACTTTAGAGGTGCCAGTCAATGTACTGGATCGCAGGCCGCCCATCCAGGGTTACAACGGGCAGTGTTAGGACAGAGATAATCCCTTTACCAGCTGCTCCACCTTCTCCCTCCCCATAGCCGTTCTCTGCCCCCTTCCCCTATGCGCCCAGCTAAAGCACCTATAGTGCTAGAGGGACTTTTTAAGGAAACTTTACTCACTATGACAACAATATACAATACTGTGCAAATGTTTTATGCAGGTGTGGAAAAAATGCTGCAAAGTAAGAATGCTTTCCAGGTACACCCATCTACTGCTCGGAGAAGTCTGACCAGAAGTGATTTTTATGGAAAAACTGCGGCCAAAAAGTCATCCTTTCGATGAGGAAACAAGGAGAAATGACTTATGCATAAAATCATAGGAACTGGGGTGCAGAAAAATGGCAGCAGGTGCTATGGACTGATGAGTCAAAATGTGAAATATTTGGCTGTAACAGAGGCAGTTTGTTCGCTGAAGGGCTGGAGAGTTGGTATAATGAGGAATGTCTGCAGGCAACAGTGAAGCATGGTGGAGGTTCAAGTTTGGGGCTGCATTTCAACAAATGGATTTGTCCAGGATTAATGGTGTCCTCAATTCTAAGAAATACAGGCAGGTACTTATCCATCCATGCAAAACCATCAATCTATCATTCCAAATTTATTCTGCAGCAGGACAACGACCCCAAACATACAGCTGATGTCATTAAGAACTATCTTCAGTGTACAGAAGAACAAGGAGCCCTGATCTCAACAGCATTGAGTCTGTCTGGGATTACATGAAGAGACAGTCGGATTTGAGCAAGCCTACATCCACAGAAGATCTGTGGTTAGTTCTCACAGATGTTTGGAACAACTTCCCTGCTGAGTTCCTTCAAAAATCCTTTTAAAGCATTCTTACATTGCAGCTTTTTTCCCCCACACCTGCCTAAAACTTTTGCTCAGTACTGTACGTTTTATATAACTCTTCTTCATAAGTGTTGAAAAGTAAATTTATGTCATACAGTTGATAGGATTTGCAAATCATTCTGTTTTATTTTGTGACATATTATAATAAAGCATTTAAATGCTGCTTCTTTCCAGGATAGTTAAATATATTTGACAGTGAAAACCATTTGTCAGCTCAGAGTGATAAACAATCTGCACAGTCAAGGGAGAATATGTTATTGGCAGCTCCCTGGTTGCTCTGTGATTTTCACACTGCCAAGTGCTGAGGATGGTGGGGTGGGATCTATGCTGGCACTGTCTGCCCGTCCAAGTGCCTCAGCCCCAACTCCTTGGTCCAGCAGTAACCTCAATGGCAGAATCAATGTAAAAATTTTTTTTTAACTCCACTGTGTCCAGGCTTTACCCTGCCGTCATTTGCTCTTTTAACACCTGTGTAGGGAAGCCAGCAAACAAGGGAACATGTCAAACGCAAATGGTCATAGAGGGGTGAGGTGACAAGCTGCGGCCCAGCTAGAACCTGACTTCACTCATTCATGTGCATAGAGAACACAGGTGCAGATAGAGCGGAAACGCACAGGTTTGAATGAACAATATCTGCAGCAAGATACGAGTACTACTAATTTATTATGCACTGCCTATCAGAAGTTTTTTGTGGAGAACCAATTTACGATTTTGTGGTGGGTTATCCGTTAGTAAACAATAATGTTTTGATTTCAGAAAGGTCAAAATAATTTAGCTCATGACTTTTGTCTGTGCCCTAAAACAAGACTTAAAAAACTGCTAAGCCGGAGAATGTATTAGCGCACACAGTATCAACACGTGTAGTTCATCAGTTACAATGCGTCCATTATTTTATTGACGCAGAAACACAGCTATTACTGTACCTATAAATACTATGAAAAGAAATTCAAAAACAGATAAAAATTTGAAGTGCAACAGATAATAAAAAAAGACAAACACTCATCACTTGAAAAGTTAATCTCCCCTGTAATCATCCTCACATATGGTTCTCAGAGTTCTATTAAGCTAACGTAAAACCGCCTGTCCAATTTAAACTCAATAATCCTCAAATTAAAAATGCCATCCAACAAACTGACCTATTTTCTCCTCTTCTCTCCTTACTGCATACGGTACAAACAGGAAAACTATTCTGCCAAGGTGTGTGACCAACCTATGTTTTAGGGTGCACCAATATAAGTCGTACACTTGTTTACTGTAAACCACTATATATATATATATATATATATATATATATAGAAAAAAGAGATTCTCATGGGAGCTAAACCACCTCAGATGTCACAAACAAATGTGTTTATTTTTAAAATTTAACAGTAAAAACTGTAACCATATAAAAAAACATCAGTAAAACATACACATGGCTTTGTGCTATAGATGAACAATACAGACTGATAGTTATCTTGATGAATTTTTCTCTTTTCTCTCAGGATTCTCATTTACAGCTGTGAATGAGAATCCTGAGAGAGCACTAGGGATATTGACTCAGTTGGAGTCTACTATAGTATACTCATTCAGAATTGGATTTGTCAATTTACACCCAAAAGGTCACTGTCACAGCAATTTTTCTTCTTTTTATATACATTGGTGAACTTTATATGATAGACACGAATATTGGAATATCTTCTATCTTTGAGAATATTGCACACACCCACGGCAAAAGCTGGATGGGATATTGAATCTTACAAACTTTGACCTTATTGATTACGACCCCTGATGAAGTCCTGTATGGACGAAACGCGTTGGGCATTCACGTATTTGTGAATTCAACATACATCTGAACGCTTTATTGGAAGAATTGATATTGGATTCAATTGTGGATATCATCAATACAAAATTCATCAAGATAACTATCAGTCTGTATTGTTCATCTATAGCACAAAGCCATGTGTATGTTTTACTGATGTTTTTTTATATGGTTACAGTTTTTACTGTTAAATTTTAAAAATAAACACATTTGTTTGTGACATCTGAGGTGGTTTAGCTCCCATGAGAATCTCTTTTTTCTATTCCTAATTCTGTGCCTTGTCTGACAGGAGGCATTTCTCAGCGGTACGAGCTTTAATATTATTAGCGCAAAAAAAAGGGTACTTTATCTTTTGATATATATATATATATATATATATATTTATTCCTGAAGACGGGGGTCCGTCCCCCGAAACGTTGAAATAAACACGGGTCGGTTTTTCACTATATTCCTGAGACTCTGAGTGCCGCCTCCTT
>NC_086444.1:175328153-175463153 GCF_028390025.1 Pseudophryne corroboree | reverse complement strand
TGATCTCAGTGTAGGAGTAAGTCTCGAGCTACTCAGAAACTGCTAAGAATTATTTATTCGCAAATCTGCTACTCTTTCGTTCGCAATTCTGCTATGCTAAGATACACTCCCAGAGGGCGGCGGCCTAGCGTGTGCAATGCTGCTAAAAGCAGCTAGCGAGCGAACAACTCGGATTGAGGGCCTATGTGATGAATAAATTAACAGAAAAGAGAAAACAAAGTTGCTCAGTAAGTGAAGAAGTATTTGAAAAAGAATACAGCACATCAATATAATATCCAACACAAAACAAATCATAGCACTAAAATATAACTATTATCAGTGCCGGCTGCTTACCTGGGGGGTATATATGTAACAATATATAATTGAAGTCTTCAAGTGTAGAAATTCAGTAAATATTAAAATTATTTTCCAGGTGTATAAAGACATTTAATATGTTACCCTAAATGTGCTTTCACAATTCCTGTTTTAGTAAAGCTACTGTAGAGCAAACTGTAATAATAAACTAGCATGTTTCCGATTCAAGTAATGTATTATTTTTTGTATGATTATGGGCAGTATTAGACATCTTAATGAGGATGATTCAATTAACCGTGAGGTTCCGTTGTTTATTGTAATGGGTTATCCGAGCAGGTGAACCTTGTTTGTTTTTGCACCCCCCCCCCCCTAAAGGTCAGAGCATAAATTGAGGTTACCTCTCTTGTAATAACCTGCACAATAAGCACACAGCCTCGTGCTTAACTGAATCTGCCCCATGGAGCGAATTTTTACATAAAACACAATGGTAAAGAATAAGGCTTGTGGTATATTTAATAAGATAAACTACAAAACGAAGGGTGTGCAATAAGTTTCCTGATGTGCAGTGCATAGGTAGTGTAGACACAATCTGAATGTCTGGATGTGAACTGTAATTTCAGACTAAAGTTCTTGCGAAATGTCAAAGCACAGAACCATAGATAAGCAGCACTGCACACCGAAGAAGTTAGCATGTTCACTTCCTTCACAAACTCATTATGGAGATCAATAGAGGCCACTGGAGAGCCATGATCTTCTAGGACTACAAGAGTGGACTGCGACAGCAGTAAAGATTTGACAGACTGCAAACTGCTTTTGGGGACGAAGCACCATCCCGATCCACTGTATTTGAGTAGTTTACAGAATTTGAGAGGGGGACGGTCCCTGGAAGGTACGGAGTGATACAGCCGGACTGTGTCCGCCATCACCAAAGACACCATTGCTGTTGTGCGGGCCATAGTTAAGGTGGCCGCGGGGTGACCGTGGGCCAGTTAGAGGAGGAGATAGCTATATCATTCTGGGATAAATACGCTTGATACTCTACGAAAAGCTTGGCCTGAGCAAGGTTTCTGCAAGCTGGGTGCCCCATCAGTTGACTCAAGAGCTGAAGGAGGCTCAGGTGATGCAACATGCTGGTCAGGTTTGATGGCGGAAGATCATCAGTGGTGATAAATCCTGGATCTAAGGCTTTGACCTTCGAAACCAGACCGTTTGCCCAGTGGACCCCAGTTGGAGGTGCACCAACACAGAAGTTCCAACGTGAGCTCAGTGTGGCTGTTTTTTGTGGCCAAGACTGGTTATGTAGCTACCGTACCACTCGTGCAGCAGCACACAGTCACTGGGGACTGGTACGCCAACCAATGCCTGCCTCAAGGGTTGGGAGCCAATTCCATGCACCGCCTAAGAGCCTGCGCTCATATTGCCTTTCTCCATCATAACAATGCCCAGAAGTCCAGGAAAGTGGTGGATTTTCTGGCAAATGAACGCATCCAGGAGCTTGGGCATTTGCCATACAGTCCAGACCTGGCCCCTTGCAACTTTTTTCTGTTCTCACAAATCAAGTGCAAGATGTGTGAGATTCGTTTTGAGTCCGTGGAAGCTGCAGTGGAGACCTTCATCCAACATGTAGAAGACATACCTGCTTCGGGTTGGTCCAGCTGCTTCACAAAGTGTTTGAGCGCATGCAACTTTGCATAAACACCTCTGGTGAATACTTTGAAAAAATGTGAGGTTTACTTTGTTTGTAAATATAATACTTTTTGTGCATTAGGAAACTTATTGCACACCCCTCGTACTAATTTGGGATTGTGTGAATTTGATTAAAAAAGAAATATACAGATTTACGGTTCAAATAGTATTTTGATTTGTATTGAGATTCTATTTTTAGACTTATTTCCTATTAAATTGAGTTATTATATTCCAACCAAACCACACTGGAACCCCCCCCCCCCCACACACACAATAAAAATCACCTTGCATTTATTACTGGCTGCGTCACCCACTGTCTGAGTTTTCTTCTTCCAAATGAGGTTTTAGTGTGGTCCAGTACCCAGATCAAGCTGCCTCTTGTCTTCTGGTCAGTCTTAATTGAAGGAGAGAGAAAAAATAAAACAGTAAAAATAAACTGATGGATAGAGACATTTTGTTTTTACTTCAGAAGTTGCTTACAACATACTACTGTCATCCTATATCAATTCTATTTCCAAGTTTTAAAAACTATAGGAGACTATGGGGGAGATTCAAATGTTTGAAAAGTCAGTTGGTAGTCTGTTTATTTCCTATCTCATAGACAGGAAAAAATAGACACCCAACCAACTTTTCAAACATTTGAATCTCCCCCAATATAACATTTGAATCTCTCCCAATATATGTTATTATTACTCTCCTGTGCATTTTGCCATCATATGATGGCTTCTGTTCTTGGTATACTGCACATAGTGCAGTGCCAAACACTTGCAAAATGTCATAGTTTAATTACCATCTTTAAGTGAATCATATTCTAAAACAGCAGAATCTCAATCTTCTCTATTTACCCCTGCAGGCTGACACCTTGCAAATAGAATGCATTAACATGCTTGTCAGTACATCCGTGTAGTGTTACTGGCTGTATTCCTACTTCCACAACTCCTGTCACTTACAGATGGGTCCACGTTTATCTTGACCTCTAATAGGATTAACTGAGACTGGCCAGTCGTACTTAATCCCCTGCTGTAATGACTTAATGAATAGAGTAATGAATAGACCCTATTCATGTAGCATTGAAAAGCCCTGTTCTGCGTTAAACAGGGCTTTTCTCTGCCTACTGCAATTCACAGAGCGGGTTACCGTGGAGAAGTCTCTGGGGTATATGCAATTAGCGGCGAATCGCGGCAATTTTTCGGCCGTTTTTTAATTCGACACAATTCGACCGTCTAATTTCGGCAAGTGGGTGCCGAAATTGACCATATTCAATAAAAAAACGGATTCGACAGTCCCGCTGACGAAAAACGGCCGATTTGACGGATTTTGTTCCGATTTTTAAAAAACGGGAAAAAACCCGAAAAAAAATGGCGTGGGGTCCCCCCTCCAAAGCATAACCAGCCTCGGGCTCTTCGAGCCGGTCCTGGTTCTAAAAATCCGGGGGAAAAAATGTCATGGGATCCCCCGTATTTTTAAAACCAGCACCGGGCTCTGCGCCTGGTGCTGGTGCAAAAAATACGGGGGACAAAAAGAGTAGGGGTCCCCCGTATTTTTTACACCAGCATCGGGCTCCACTAGCTGGACAGATAATGCCACAGCCGGGGGTCACTTTTATACAGCGCCCTGCGGCCGTGGCATTAAATATCCAACTAGTCACCCCTGGCCGGGGTACCCTGGGGGAGTGGGGACCCCTTCAATCAAGGGGTCCCCCCCCCCAGCCACCCAAGGGCCAGGGGTGAAGCCCGAGGCTGTCCCCCCCATCCAAGGGCTGCGGATGGGGGGCTGATAGCCTTTGGAAAAATGAAAGAATATTGTTTTTCCCAGTAGTACTACAAGTCCCAGCAAGCCTCCCCTGCAATCTGGTACTTGGAGAACCACAAGTATCAGCATGCGGGAGAAAAACGGGCCCGCTGGTACCTGTAGTTCTACTGGGGAAAAAATACCCAAATAAAAACAGGACACGCACACCTTGAAAGTACAACTTTATTTCACACCTGCCGACACGACGTTCGGTCCACTTGTCCAAGTAGAATCCGGGGTACCTGTGAATAAAATTATACTCGCCTCAATCCAGTGTCCAGGTTATAATCCACGTACTTGGCAAAAAAAAAAAAAAAAACGAACACCTGGACCAAACGGACTGAAAGGGGTCCCATGTTTACACATGGGACCCCTTTCCACGAATGCCGGGACCCCACGTGACTGCTGTCACAGAAGGTCCCTTCAGCCAATCAGGAAGCACTACTTCATGGCACTCTCATGATTGGCTGTATGCGCGTCTGCTGTCAGACAGCGCATCGCAAAGCCTCTCCATTATATTCAATGGTGGGAACTTTGCGTCAGCGGTGAGGTCACCCGCGGTCAGCTGCTGACCGCGGGTAACCCCACCGCTACCCACAAAGTTCCCACCATTGAAACTAATGGAGGGAGCTGTGCGATGCGCTGTCTGACAGCAGACGCGCATACAGCCAATCAGGTGAGTGCCACGAAGTAGCGCTTCCTGATTGGCTGAAGGGACCTTCTGTGACAGCAGTCACGTGGGGTCCCGGCATTCGTGGAAAGGGGTCCCATGTGTAAACATGGGACCCCTTTCAGTCCGTTTGGTCCGGGTGTTCGTTTTTTTTTTTTGCCAAGTACGTGGATTATAACCTGGACACTGGATTGAGGCGAGTATAATTTTATTCACAGGTACCCCAGATTCTACTTGGACAAGTGGACGAAGGTCGTGTCAACATAGGTAAGTATGTGTGTGTCGACAGGTGTGAAATAAAGTTGTACTTTCAAGATGTGCGTGTCCTGTTTTTATTTGGGTATTTTTTTTCCAGTAGAACTACAGGTACCAGCGGGCCCGTTTTTCTCCCGCATGCTGGTACTTGTGGTTCTCCAAGTACCAGCTTGCGGGGGAGGCTTGCTGGGACTTGTAGTACTACTGGAAAAAATAATATTCTTTCATTTTTCCAAAGGCTATCAGCCCCCCATCCGCAGCCCATGGATGGGGGGGGACAGCCTCGGGCTTCTACCCTGGCCCTTGGGTGGGGGGGGACCCCTTGATTGAAGGGGTCCCAACTCCCCCAGGGTACCCCGGCCAGGGGTGACTAGTTGGATATTTAATGCCATGGCCGCAGGGCGCTGTATAAAAGTGACCCCCGGCTGTGGCATTATCTGTCCAGCTAGTGGAGCCCGATGCTGGTGTAAAAAATACGGGGGACCCCTACTCTTTTTGTCCCCCGTATTTTTTGCACCAGCACCAGGCACAGAGCCCGGTGCTGGTTTTAAAAATACGGGGGATGCCATGACATTTTTCCCCCCAGGTTTTTAAACCCGGACCGGCTCGAAGAGCCCGAAGCTGGTTATGCTTTGGAGGGGGGACCCCACGCCATTTTTTTTCGGGATTTTACCATTCCATTTAAAAAAATAAAAAATATTTTTAAAAATATATAAATAATACTTGTGCCTCCAAAATAGACAAACCAAGTACCTAATCCCTTCTAATATAAATAGATATGCTATTACCAATAAAAAAAACACCAAAAAAAACATGTTTTAATTTTTTTTTATTAGATTCCCCCACCAAAGTGTGGCGGATTGAAAATGACGAATTTACTGTCTAAAAGCACTGTTGTCGAATTTCCAAACTTCAATTGAATATACTTTTGGCGAATTGCTGCATTTGTACCATTGCAGAAATGTCGAATTTGACAAATGTCGAATTTAAAAAAGTCGAATTTTGAAAGTCCGTTTTTTTGACAGAAAGTACTGAATTGCATTGTCGATTTTTTTTTTTTGGCGAAAAAGTCCAGTTTTTCGTCAATTTCGGGAATTCGACAGCAATTGCATATACCCCTTTGACTTCTCCAGCGGTACCCCCACTCTGTGCCTGAATCGCATCACCATAGCTTTGTATGGTGAGTGCGATTCATGAAGGTGCGGAAAGCTCAGCTTTCCGCTTCTCCATGGAGTTCAGGTTCGCCATCTCAGGACGGCGTAAACTAAACTGAACTGTGGTGCAGAGACGGCAGGGAAGCTCAATGCTTCCCTGATCGCTGCTCGGCACCTTGCGCTGGCTCCGCCCCCCCAACCTCCCAGCAACCACTGCGGCCTGCCAGGTGGTCAACACCCTGCGCATGCGCAAAGGGACCCGCCGCTGGAGCATCGCAGGGAGGGACCGCTGGAGATGACCTCACCGCAGGAGCCCCAGACACCGCTGCGCATCGTCGCAAGGGTAAGTATACATGAATTGCTACTTATTACAGCTATACATCGCATCGAAGCGATGCGATGTATAGTGATAAGTAGCAATTCTGTTTTCGTTTTCTACATGAATAGACCACTTAATCCCCTGCTGTATTGTTCTCTGTATTGTATTGCAGCTGAGAACAATACAGTAGATGAAGGGTTTATGCTAATAAGTCATGTTGTGCCTAGGCGCAGAAAACTAGTCAAGATAACCGTGGACCCATGTGTAGCTGCTGTAATTCTGGTTCCACAGCTTTCAACCAGTACTAACACTATGAATGACCACCCATAATCTATCTGACCCAAACCTACATGGTAATGACTTTCAAGTGCTTCTGCAGCCTATACTGCAAACTATTACACAATATAAAATATTACAATAATAGCTATCTTAATATCAGTCTACAGCCAAGATAGGTGACCGGATATACTTTTGGGGGCTACATTGGATGGCACTCTAACCTTCACATTAATCTTAATCTCAGTATTGCGTGAAATCAATATATTTAATGAATGAAAGATATACTTATCTGTAACAGTATATCATTAAACATTTTAAACAAGTGTTACAAGCTACAATATAGGTTAAAGAGTTATGGTAGACTTACTATGGTTAACTCTGTTTCTTCGAGGTCCACTGGATCCACAGGATTGACATGGGCAGTCGGTGGTTGGTTAAGGATCGGGCACCAAACGGTTAAGCTTTTGAGCTCCCAGAATGCTCCGGTCCAACCTCACCTATAACCCCGCCACTGGCCAAGTGAAGTCAGTTTGTCAGCAAGCCCAAGGCAGAAGCAGAATTAAGCGAGAAGGAAGACCTGTGCATATGAGGAAAACACACTCTTCTATACCAGAAGAAAGGAGTTAGTGAAAGATTCTCAAATTAGGTGCGTCAGGGTGGGCGCCCTGTGGATCTCAAAGACACAAAGTTAACCATGAGAAGTCTACCATAACTCTTGTTTTCTTCTTCAGGGTCCACAGTAAATCTACAGGATTGACATGGGGATGTCCCAAAGCAGAATTTAAGGGAAGGGACGCTCCTGATTTGACAGGAGAATCAGACATCCAAACGCAGCTTCCTGAGAAGCAAATGTATCAAAGGCATAATGTCTCAGAAACGTATTGACAGATGACCAAGTGGCTGCCTTACAGAGTTGTTCAGCTGAGGCACCACGGCAGGCTGCCCATGCACGAGGGGCCAACTGAGCGGGTAGAATGGGCAGAGACATTATCCGGGATTGGGAGATCAGCTTGTTAATTGGTTTCTGAGATAGTCATCCGAAGCCATCTCGCCGGTGTTTGCTTATTAGCAGGCCATCCTCTCTCATGGAATCCATATAAGACAAAAACTATATGTTCTCCCGTCTTACTGGTACTATCCATGTAGATCCTTAGTGCACCGACCACGTCCAAAGATGAATCTCCCACAGTGAGGTAAGGTAATTGGAAGGCCAGAACTAGAATTTCTTCTTTATGGTGAAATTTAGAGACCACCTTAGGAAGATAACCAGACCTGGTTCTGAGAACTGCTCCGTCTGGGTGAAAGACTAGAAATGGGGGCGGCAGGAAAGTGCCCCTAAATCTGATACTCTCCTAGCTGAAGCTATTGCCTGTAGAAACAGAGTTTTAGCTGTCATCCATTTAAAATCCACCAGGTGCAATGGTTCAAATGGGGGAGCTTGAAGAGCCTTTAGAACTAGTCCTAAGTCCCAAGGAGCTGATGTGGAGGTACAAAAGGAAGCTGGATGTGAAGCACTCCCTGGACGAAAGTATGCACATCATGTAGAGTTGCAATTTTCCTCTGGAACAATATGGATAAGTCTGTCTGAAAACCTGTACCTTAAGGGAGGTTAGGCGGAAACCGCGGTCAATTCCAGCTTGAAGGAATGCCATTACTCTGGATACTCTAAAGGATAGAGGTTCATAACTTCTGGCAGCACACAATTGGAAATATGCATGCCAGATCCGGTAATAGATGCGGTCTGAGGATGGTTTCCTTGCTTGAAGCACTGTCTGAATCACCGCTTGTTAAAATCCTTTTGCCTTTAGGACGGATGACTCAAGTGCCACGCGTCAAAGACAGCTGATCCAGGCGTAAGTAGAGACAAGGACCTTGAATCAATAGATCTGTCGTTGAGGAAAGAGCAATGGTTTGTCCACTGACAGCCTCTGCAGATCTGTGTACCAACTGCGTCTGGGCCAAGCCGTTCACGGCGCCGCCTTCCTGTTTCAATTTGTGAATCACCATGAGCAACAGGGAGAATGACGGAAAGACATATGCCAGACGAAATTTCCATCTTAACGGACAGAGCGTCCACGAAGACTGCTTTTGGATCTTTTGTCTTGGATCCATATACTGGGAACTTGTTATTCTAACGTGAAGCTGTGAGGTACACTTCCAGCAATCCCCATTTATCTACCATAATCTGGAAGACTTCTGGGTGCAGGGCCCACTCACCTGCATGCATGTCGTGCCGGCTGAGGAAGTCCGCTTCACAATTTAGGACTTCTGGTATGAATACAGCGGACATTGCTGGATGATGGAGTTCCGCCCACCTGAGGATGTGGCCTACTTCCTTCATTGCCATCCGGCTGCGAGTGCTTCCTTGGTGATTGAGGTAGGCTACTACAGTGGCATAGTCCGACTGGATCTGAATCGGTCTGCCTTGAAGTATTTCCCTTGTATGAGTGAGTGCCATGTAGATGGCCCGAAAGCTCCAGGACATTGATTGACAGACCACTCTCTTCCTTGGTCCAATGGCCGTGAAGAAAGTATTGACCTGTTACAGCTCCCCAGCCTCAGAGACTAGCGTCCATTGTTAGGAGAACCCAGTCTGATATACTGTACAGAAGGGTCGACCCCTGTCCAGGTGGGACGCCTGTAGCCACCAGGTCAGTGAGAGAGGTACTTCCCTGAGGAAGAACCATCATCTGGGTTTTTATCGTCTGATACTGCCCATTCCATCTGGAAAGAATCAGATGTTGAAGGGGCCTTGAATGGAACTGAGCATACTGTATTCTATCATGCCTGCATGAATGGATACTCTCCCGACTGTGCAGTAAGCTGTGGAATCTCATCTGTATCGTGGATATTTTGTCCAGTGGCAGAAAGACTTTCTGTAAAACTTGAATACAGTATCGCTCCTAAGTGCAGCATCCGTTGGAATGGGACTAGGGAGTATTTTGCCTAATTTATGAGCCATTCATGAGCCTGTAGGAATGCTACAGTCTGAGGAGGGTTTCCTGAGAATGTGCCAGGATGAGCAGGTTATCCAGGTATGGAAATATCCTTATACCCTCGCGACGAAGATGAGCTGCCATAACCACCATGATTTTGGTGAACACCCGAGGAGCTGTAGCAAGTCTGAAAGGTACTACCTGAAACTGGAAATGTTGCAGAAGGATCGCAAACCTGAGATAGCACTGATGGGAGAGTGCAATTGGTACATGCAGGGTAGGAATGTCCAGAGACACTATGAAATTCCGCAGTCTCCATTGCCAGGGTAATAGCCCGTAAAGTTTCCATACGAAACCGGGGTACCCATATATATTTGTTCAAAGCTTTGAGATTGAGAATGGGCCAATAGGAGTAGAAACCCAGTCCTCATTGTACTGAGGGAACCGGTATTATAACTCCTGATTGCAGTAAGGTCTGAATTGCTTTTTGTAGAGCCTTGGTTTTGATTGAATCTAAAGGTGGGCTGATACAAAAGAACTGCTGGGGATAGGGGTCGCTTCACGAAGGTGAAAGCATAACCGTGAGAAACCACTACTTGCACCCAGGTATCTGTGGTGGACTGACACCATACCTGTGCAAAATGCAGAAGTTTGCCTCCCACCCTGCGGTCCCCCAAGTGGAGGCCCGCACCGTCAGGTGGAGGGTTTGTCTTCTGATTTGTAAATCGGATGTGTGGCTGCCCAGGCCTGTCTGGCTTTAGCCTTAACGGTTTTAGTTGTTTGAAACGGTCTGGAATAAGCCTGTTTTTTTGCTGTGACCTGGGTCCAAAAGGACCGGAAAGCAGAGGATTTTAGTTTCAAAGTTGACGCAGAGGGCAGAAACACTGATTTAGAGGCTGCTAAGGTAGCCACTATTTTGGCCAATTCTGTTCCAAACAGAATATCTCATGCAAAGGGTAAGGATTCCAATGCAGTCTTGGATTCCGAATCCGCCTTCCAGGGTCGTAGCCACACTGCTCTGCGGGTTACTACAGAGGAAGCTGAAACTTGGTAAGCTAGTAGGCATGTGTCTAAGGCCGCTTCTTCCAAACAGGCAGCTGCTTGCCTTATATTTGTTATATGGGATAGCTGTTCTCTAGTGGTGTTAACCGAGAGACTATCCTCTAATGCATCCACCCAGTCTGCAACAGCCTTGGCCACCCATGCGGAGGCCATAGCTGGTCTTTTAAGTACCCCCATAAGGGGAGAAAACAGATTTAAGGCAGGTTTCAACTTTTCTGTCTATTAGGTCTTTCAAAGAAGACGTTGATAGTATAGGCAATGTAGAAGTGCACACTAGACGTGCCACATGAGCATCAACTGTGGAAGGTACTTCCCATTTGGCACATTCTACAGGTGGAAGAGGGTAAAAAGAAGCAATTTTCTTTGGCAATTTAAACCTCTTATTTGGAGTACCCCACGATTCCTGTGTTATTCAGTAAGCTGATCTGATTTCGAGAATTCAGCTTTGACTATTTTTTGTCTTTTAAAGATTGGAGCCTTAGACTTTGTTCTTCAATTGTCAATATGGACTTTACTGCATGATACAATGCGGGCACGTCACCTGAGGAGGACTCACGGACCTGAGGAGGACTCACGGAGATAGAAGTCAACCTCATCTTCTGATGACATCTAATTCTGAAAGCTGTGTAGATTGTGAGGCCGATGCTGCATGTCTACGTACTTTCCCTTCCACAAACTTGTCTGCCTGTAACATCTGATACCCCATAGCTGGAAGTACTGTATAGCAAGTGTAAAGAAACGATCGGCTATACGTGTCAAAACCTGAGCAAAAGAAGCCACCCAAGGTGGTTCTTGTACTTGTGCTGATTCTAGGCTAGAGCAAACAAAGGGGTAAATAAATGCGCTGCCAAGATATAATGCAGCCAATAAAACAGTAGGAACCTTCACTAACAATTCCACAAGTAACAAACGGAATTTTTTTTTGTCAAATCGGCGCAAAACATCAAATAAGTCTTACATGAAAAGTATCCGAATAGGCTTAATAGGATGTATTCTAATGAAGAAGTTTCTGTGTTCCAAAAGTCCCGTAATTCATATGCCCTTTGGTTCTGTGAGTCAATTTCCTTATCTCAAACAAAGAAAAGAGATCATGGTGCAGATCCACTTTAAAGGGGACAAAGGATTTATTTTACACAAGAAACTCACAATTAATACATATAAAACAAGCATATATCCACTGCAAGTGGAAATGCGGGGTGTTGTCGTTACTGGTAGTCAGAGTTACCCTCCCAGGATGGTGTTAGGGCTGCACTGAAGGTTCCGGATACCATAGAAGTGCAAAGGGCAGTTTTAACGTCCCAGGTCAGATCACCCTCAATTCCAAATCGCCAACTGCTCAACGCGTTTTGGACAGCTGCGGTCCTTCGTCAGGAGCATAGTGGTGAATGGGAAACATACTGATATTTATACTAAAACATAATTAGAAAACAATGTCCACATGTGGCGTTTTTTCTGCCCACAAACGCCGGCCAGGATGTCCGTCACTGAAAGTTCCGCTAACCGGAAGTCAATATAACATTAGAAAAAGGCTAGAGAGCCATACCGTATCCTCACATTTTAAGAAGGTTCACAACTGTAATCCAGCTGCCATTAAAGCCTTTTGGCCTGGCCGGCGTTTGTGGGCGGAAAAAACGCCACATGTGGACATTGTTTTCTAATTATGTTTAAATATCAGTATGTTTCCCATTCACCACTATGCTCCTAACGAAGGACCGCAGCTGTCCGAAACGCGTTGAGCAGTTGGCGATTTGGAATTGAGGGTGATCTGACCTGGGACGTTAAAACTGCCCTTTGCACTTCTATGGTATCCAGAACCTTTAGTGCAGCCCTAACACCATCCTGGGAGGGTAACTCTGACTACCAGTAACGACAACACCCCGCATTTCCACTTGCAGTGGATATATGCTTGTTTTATATGTATTAATTGTGAGTTTCTTGTGTAAAATAAATTCTTTGTCCCCTTTAAAGTGGATCTGCACCATGATCTCTTTTCTTTGTTTGAGATAAGGAAATTGACTCACAGAACCAAAGGGCATATGAATTACGGGACTTTTGGAACACAGAAACTTCTTCATTAGAATACATCCTATTAGGATACTTTTCATGTAAGACTTATTTGATGTTTTGCGCCGATTTGACAAAAAAAAAAAAAAAATTCAGATTCTAGGCTAGAAGCAAGTTGGTCAGCTAGATTTAGTAACATAACAATTTGAACAGAACTCGTCCTGCACCAGGTCCTGAGAGGTTAATGCTGCAGCACAGGATTCGCATGAAATTAACAAAGGTGCAGTAGCTGCCTTGTTACCCTTGCCTTTCATGGACATTGTAACAATATAATTACACAATCAGTGTAAATTAAGCAGCAACGTGACAGCCTTCACTTAAAAATAAGAATTGACTCACCGGTAATTCTATTTCTCGTAGTCCGTAGTGGATGCTGGGAACTCCGTAAGGACCATGGGGAATAGCGGGCTCCGAAGGAGGCTGGGCACTCTAGAAAGATTTATGACTACCTGGTGTGCACTGGCTCCTCCCACTATGACCCTCCTCCAAGCCTCAGTTAGGACACTGTGCCCGGACGAGCAGACATAATAAGGAAGGATTTAGAATCCCGGGTAAGACTCATACCAGCCACACCAATCACACCGTACAACTCGTGATACTATATCCAGATTGACAGTATGAAAACAACTGAGCCTCTCAACAGATGGCTCAACAATAACCCTTTAGTTAACAATAACTATTTACAAGTATTGCAGACAATCCGCACTTGGGATGGGCGCCCAGCATCCACTACGGACTACGAGAAATAGAATTACCGGTGAGTAAATTCTTATTTTCTCTAACGTCCTAGTGGATGCTGGGAACTCCGTAAGGACCATGGGGATTATACCAAAGCTCCCAAACGGGCGGGAGAGTGCGGGAGTAGCACCGAATGAGAGAACTCCAGGTCCTCCTCAGCCAGGGTATCAAATTTGTAGAATTTTGCAAACGTGTTTGCCCCTGACCAAGTAGCTGCTCGGCAAAGTTGTAAAGCCGAGACCCCTCGGGCAGCCGCCCAAGATGAGCCCACCTTCCTTGTGGAATGGGCATTTACAGATTTTTGGCTGTGGTATGCCTGCCACAGAATGTGCAAGCTGAATTGTACTACAAATCCAGCGAGCAATAGACTGCTTAGAAGCAGGAGCACCCAGCATGTTGGGTGCATACAGGATAAACAGCGAGTCAGATTTCCTGACTCCAGCCGTCCTGGAAACATATTTTCAGGGCCCTGACAACGTCTAGCAACTTGGAGTCCTCCAATTCACTAGTAGCCGCCGGCACCACAATAGGCTGGGTCAGGTGAAACGCTGACACCACCTTAGGAAGAAATTGGGGACGAGTCCTCAATTCTGCCCTATCCATATGAAAAATCAGATAAGGGCTTTTACATGATAAAGCCGCCAATTCTGACACTCGCCTGGCTGAAGCCAAGGCCAATAACATGACCACTTTCCACGTGAGATATTTTAGATCCACGGTTTTTAGTGGCTCAAACCAATGTGATTTTAAGAAAACTCAACACCACGTTGAGATCCCAAGGTGCCACAGGGGGCACAAACGGGGGCTGAATATGCAGCACTCCTTTCACAATGTCTGAACTTCAGGTACTGAAGCTAATTCTTTTTGAAAGAAAATCGACAGAGCCGAGATCTGTACTTTAATGGAGCCTAGACTCAGGCCCATATTCACTCCTGCTTGCAGGAAATGTAGAAATCGACCTAGTGGAAATTCCTCTGTTGGGGCCTTTTTGGCCTCGCACCATGCAACATATTTCCGCCACATGCGGTGATAATGCTTTGCCGTAACATCTTTCCTGGCTTTAATAAGCGCAGGAATGACTTCTTCCGGAATACCCTTTTCCTTCAGGATCCGGCGCTCAATCGCCATGCCGTCAAACGCAGCCGCGGTAAGTCTTGGAACAGACAGGGCCCCTGCTGAAGCAGGTCCTGTCTGAGCGGCAGAGGCCATGGGTCCTCTGATATCATTTCCTGAAGTTCCGGGTACCAAGCCCTTCTTGGCCAATCCGGAACCACGAGTATCGTTCTTACTCCTCGCCATCTTATTATTCTCAGTACCTTTGGTATGAGAGGCAGAGTAGGGAACACATAAACCGACTGGTACACCCACGGTCACACTATAGCGTCCACAGCTATCGCCTGAGGGTCCCTTGACCTGGCGCAATATCTCTTTAGCTTTTTGTTGAGGCGGGACGCCATCATGTCCACCTGTGGCCTTTCCCAACGGTTTACCAACAGCAGGAAGACTTCTGGATGAAGTTCCCACTCTCCCGGGTGTAGGTCGTGTCTGCTGAGGAAGTCTGCTTCCCAGTTGTCCACTCCCGGAATGAACACTGCTGACAGTGCTAGTACGTGATTTTCCGCCCATCGGAGAATCCTTGTGGCTTCTGCAATTGCCATCCTGCTTCTTGTGCCGCCCTGTCGGGTCACATGGGCGACTGCCGTGATGTTGTCTGTATCAGTACCGGCTGGTTTTGAAGCAGGGGTCTTGCCTGACTTAGGGCATTGTAAATGGCCCTCAGTTCCAGAATTTATATGTAGGGAAGTCTCCTGACTTGACCATAGGCCCTGGAAGTTTCTTCCCTGTGTGACTGCTCCCCAGCCTTGAAGGCTGGCATCCGTGGTCACCAGGACCCAGTCCTGTATGCCGAAACTGTGGCCCTCTAGAAGATGAGCACCCTGCATCCACCACAGTAGAGACACCCTGGTCCTTGGAGACAGGGTTATCATTTGATGCATTTGAAGATGCGATCCCGACCACTTATCTAAGAGGTCTCACTGGAAGGTCCTCGCATGGAACCTGCCGAATGGAATTGCTTCGTATGAAGCCACCATTTTTCCCAGGACTCGTGTGCAACGATGCACCGATACCCTTTTTGGCTTTAGGAGGTCTCTGACTAGAGATGACAGCTCCTTGGCTTTCTCCTGCGGGAGAAACACTTTTTTCTGTTCTGTGTCCAAAATCATCCCCAGGAACAGTAAGCGAGTGGAAGGAACCAGCTGTGACTTTGGAATGTTCAGAATCCAGCCATGCTGTTGTAGCACCTCCTGAGATAGTGCTACTCCGACCAGTAACTGCTCCCTGGACCTTGCCTTTATAAGGAGATCGTCCAAGTATGGGATAAATAAAAACTCCCTTTTTTTTTTTTTTTGAAGGAGTATCATCATTTCTGCCATTACCTTGGTAAACACCCTCGGTGCCGTGGACAGTCCAAACGGTAGTGTCTGGAATTGGTAATGGCAATCCTGTACCACAATCTGAGGTACTCCTGGTGAGGAAGGTAAATAGGGACATGCAGGTAAGCATCCTTGATGTCCAGGGATACCATGTAATCCCCCTCGTCCAGGCTTGCAATAACCGCCCTGAGCTATTCCATCTTGAACTTTGTTATGTAAGTGTTCAAGGATTTCCATTTTAAAATGGGTCTCACCGAACCGGCTGATTTCGGTACCACAAACAGTGTGGAATAGTAACCCCGTCCTTGTTGAAGTAGGGGCACCTTGACTATCACCTGCTGGGAATACAGCTTGTGACTTGCCTCTAGCACAGCCTCCCTGCCGGAGGGAGTTGTCGGCAAGGCAGATTTGAGTAAACGGCGGGGGGGAGACGCCTCGACTTCCAGCTTGTACCCCTGAGATACTACTTGAAGGATCCAGGGATCCACCTGTGAGCGAGCCCACTGATCGCTGAAATTTTTGAGGCGGCCCCCCACCGTACCTGGCTACACCTGTGGAGCCCCCGCGTCAAGCGGTGGACTCAGAGGAAGCAGGGGAAGAATTTTGATTCTGGGAACTGGCTGGTGCAGCTTTTTCCCTCTTCCTTTGACCCGCCTGCTTTTTTGAAGCCGAAAGGACTGTACCTGATAATACAGTGCGTTTCTTAGGCTGTGAGGAAACCTGAGGTAAAATATTTTCATCCCAGCTGTTGCTGTGGATACGAGGTCCCAGAGACCATCCCCAACCAATTCCTCACCCTTATAAGGCTCTATGTGCCTTTTAAAGTCAGCATCACCTGTCCAGTGTCGGGTCTCCAATACCCTCCTGACAGAATGGACATTGCAATAATTCAGGATGCCAGCCGGCAAAATATTCCTCTGTGCATCCCTCATATATAAGACGACGTCTTATGTTCGCAAAATAGTATCCCTGTTTGAAAGGGGTACAGACCACGCTGCAGCAGTCTGCAGGTCTCAGTCTAATACCTGAGTGTGTAATTACAGACTTCAGGATAGCCTCCTGCTATTTATCAGCAGGTACCTTCAAAGTGGCCGTATCCTAAGACGGCAGTGCCACCTTTTTTGACAAACGTGTGAGCGCCTTATCCACCCTAGGGGATATCTCCCAGCGTAACTTATCCTCTGGCGGGAAAGGGTATGCCATCAGTAACTTGTTAGAAATTACCAGTTTCTTATCGGGGAAACCCATGCTTTTTCACACTTCATTCACTCATTTGATGGGGGAACAAAACACTGCCTGCTTTTTCTCCCCACACATAAAACCCTTTGTTTTTAGTGGTACTTGGGTTAATGTCAGAAATGTGTAACACATTTTATATTGCCGGGATCATGTAACGGATGTTCCTAGTGGATTGTGTATATGTCTCAACCTCGTCGACACTGGAGTCAGACTCCGTGTCGACATCTGTGTCTGCCATCTGAGGGAGCGTTGATGGCCTTTGAGACGTCTGGGCAGGCGCGGGCTGAGAAGCCGGCTGTCCCATAGCTGTTACGTCATCCAGCCTTTTATGTAAGGAGTTGACACTGTCGGTTAATACCTTCCACCTATCCATCCACTCTGGTGTCGGCCCACAGGGGCGACATCTCATTTATCGGCATCTGCTCCGCCTCCACATAAGTCTCCTCATCAAACATGTCGACACAGCCGTACCGACACACCGCACACACACAAGGAATGCTCCAATGAGGACAGGACCCACGAAAGCCCTTTGGGGGGACAGAGTGAGAGTATGCCAGCACACACCAGAGCGCTATATAATGCAGGGACTAACTGAGTTATGTCCCCTATAGCTGCTTTTATATAATTTATACTGCGCCTAAATTTAGTGCCCCCCCTCTCTGTTTTAACCCTGTTCTGTATGTAGACTGCAGGGGACAGCCAGGGAGCTTCCCTCCAACAGAGCTGTGAGGGAAAAATGGCGCCAGTGTGCTGAGGAGATAGGCTCCGCCCCTTTTTCGCTGACTTTTCTCCCGCATTTTTATGGAATCTGGCAGGGGTTAATATACATCCATATAGCCCTGGGGGTTATATGGGATGTATTTTTGCCAGCCAAGGTGTTTATATTGCTGCTCAGGGCGCCCCCCCCCCAGCGCCCTGCACCCTCAGTGACCGGAGTGTGTGGTGTGCATGAGGAGCAATGGCGCACAGCTGCAGTGCTGTGCGCTACCTTGGTGAAGACTGATGTCTTCTGCCGCCGTTTTTCCGGACCTCTTCTTGCTTCTGGCTCTGTAAGGGGGACGGCGGCGCGGCTCCGGGACCGAACACCAAGGACAGGGCCTGCGGTCGATCCCTCTGGAGCTAATGGTGTCCAGTAGCCTAAGAAGCCCAATCCGGCTGCAAGCAGGCGAGTTCGCTTCTTCTCCCCTTAGTCCCTCGCTGCAGTGAGCCTGTTGCCAGCAGGTCTCACTGAAAATAAAAAACCTTAATCTATACTTTCTTTCTAAGGGCTCAGGAGAGCCCCTAGTGTGCATCCAACCTCGGCCGGGCACAAGATCTAACTGAGGCTTGGAGGAGGGTCATAGTGGGAGGAGCCAGTGCACACCAGGTAGTCATAAATCTTTCTAGAGTGCCCAGCCTCCTTCGGAGCCCGCTATTCCCCATGGTCCTTACGGAGTTCCCAGCATCCACTAGGACGTTAGAGAAATAAGTAAAAGTGAAGTACATTGGAAAAAACTATTTTCGCACCAGCCTTTAAGGTTTGAAAGGCGAAAGGGACAGAAAAGAGCTGAAAGAAATAGTATTCGAGTCAGACAGCAGAACTAGCATACTGTAAGTCACAAACAATGCTATAAATTATACAATTGCAATGGGCACTTAATCAACTACTCAGTACCACAGGGGTAGGTAGGTGGCAATGCTGTATAACATGGGTCTTCAACCTGTGGCTCTCCAGCTGCTGTGGAACTACACATCCCAGCATGCCCTGACACAGTTTTGCTATTAAAGTATGCTAAAACTGAGGAAGGGCATGCTGGGATGTGTAGTTCCACTGCAGCTGGAGGGCCACTGTCAGAGTCGAAAAATATCATGATTCATATGCCTTGTATTAACCCCTAATGTGTGCGCATGCTGCTCGTCGCCTGGTCCCCCGTGCGTACACATCCCCGCAGATTCTGTGTAAATACGGCGGAGTTTGTGAGCTTGTAGCATGCGACTCGATCGCGACATATTTAACCCAAATAGCGTAATAATAAGATTTTACTTACCGATAAATCTATTTCTCGTAGTCCGTACTGGATGCTGGGGACTCCGTCAGGACCATGGGGAATAGCGGCTCCGCAGGAGACAGGGCACAAAACTAAAGCTTTAGGATCAGGTGGTGTATACTGGCTCCTCCCCCTATGACCCTCCTCCAAGCCTCAGTTAGGATACTGTGCCCGGACGAGCGTACACAATAAGGAAGGATATTGAATCCCGGGTAAGACTCATACCAGCCACACCAATCACACCGTATAACTTGTGATCTAAACCCAGTTAACAGTATGACAAACGTAGGAGCCTCTGAACAGACGGCTCACAACAAATAACAACCCGATTTTTTTGTAACAATAACTATGTACAAGTATTGCAGACAATCCGCACTTGGGATGGGCGCCCAGCATCCACTACGGAGTACGAGAAATAGATTTATCGGTAAGTAAAATCTTATTTTCTCTGACGTCCTAAGTGGATGCTGGGGACTCCGTCAGGACCATGGGGATTATACCAAAGCTCCCAAACGGGCGGGAGAGTGCGGATGACTCTGCAGCACCGAATGAGAGAACTCCAGGTCCTCTTTAGCCAGGGTATCAAATTTGTAGAATTTTACAAACGTGTTCTCCCCCGACCACGTAGCTGCTCGGCAGAGTTGTAATGCCGAGACCCCTCGAGCAGCCGCCCAGGATGAGCCCACCTTCCTTGTGGAATGGGCCTTGACAGATTTAGGCTGTGGCAGGCCTGCCACAGAATGTGCAAGTTGAATTGTGCTACAAATCCAACGAGCAATCATCTGCTTAGAAGCAGGAGCACCCAGCTTGTTGGGTGCATACAGTATAAACAGCGAGTCAGATTTTCTGACTCCAGCCGTCCTTGAAATGTATATTTTCAATGCCCTGACAACGTCCAGCAACTTGGAATCTTCCAAATCGCTAGTAGCCGCAGGCACCACAATAGGCTGGTTCAGGTGAAACGCTGACACCACCTTAGGCAGAAACTGAGGACGCGTCCGCAGTTCTGCCCTGTCCGAATGGAAAATCAGATATGGGCTCTTATACGATAAAGCCGCCAATTCTGATACTCTCCTGGCTGAAGCCAGGGCCAGTAGCATGGTTACTTTCCATGTAAGATATTTCAAATCCACCGATTTGAGTGGCTCAAACCAATGGGATTTGAGAAAATCCAAAACTACATTCAGGTCCCACGGAGCCACTGGGGGCACAACCGGGGGCTGTATATGTAGTACTCCTTTTACAAAAGTCTGGACTTCAGGAACTGAAGCCAATTCTTTCTGGAAGAAAATCGACAGGGCCGAAATTTGAACCTTAATGGACCCCAATTTGAGGCCCATAGACAATCCTGTTTGCAGGAAATGTAGGAATCGACCCAGTTGAAATTCCTCCGTGGGGGCCTTCCTGGCCTCACACCACGCAACATATTTTCTCCAAATGCGGTGATAATGTTGTGCAGTCACCTCCTTCCTGGCTTTAACCAGTGTAGGAATGACCTCTTCTGGAATGCCTTTTTCCTTTAGAATTCGGCGTTCAACCGCCATGCCGTCAAACGCAGCCGCGGTAAGTCTTGGAATAGACACGGTCCCTGCTGAATCAGGTCCCGTCTTAGAGGTAGAGGCCACGGATTTTCCGTGAGCATCTCCTGAAGTTCCGGGTACCAAGTTCTTCTTGGCCAATCCGGAGCCACGAGTATCGTTCTTACTCCCCTTTGCCGTATAATTCTCAGTACTTTGGGTATGAGAGGCAGAGGAGGAAACACATACACTGACTGGTACACCCATGGTGTTACCAGAGCGTCCACAGCTATTGCCTGAGGGTCTCTTGACCTGGCGCAATACCTGTCCAGTTTTTTGTTGAGGCGAGACGCCATCATATCCACCTTTGGTTTTTCCCAACGGTTCACAATCATGTGGAAGACTTCTGGATGAAGTCCCCACTCTCCCGGGTGTAGATCGTGTCTGCTGAGGAAGTCTGCTTCCCAGTTGTCTACTCCCGGAATGAACACTGCTGACAGTGCTATCACATGATCTTCCGCCCAGCGAAGAATCCTTGCAGCTTCTGCCATTGCTCTCCTGCTTCTTGTGCCGCCCTGTCTGTTTACGTGGGCGACTGCCGTGATGTTGTCCGACTGGATCAACACCGGCTGACCCTGAAGCAGGGGTTTTGCCAGGCTTAGAGCATTGTAAATTGCTCTTAGCTCCAGTATATTTATATGAAGAGACATCTCCAGGCTTGACCATACTCCCTGGAAGTTTCTTCCCTGTGTGACCGCTCCCCAGCCTCTCAGACTGGCATCCGTGGTCACCAGGACCCAGTCCTGTATGCCGAATCTGCGGCCCTCTAACAGATGAGCACTCTGCAACCACCACAGAAGAGACACCCTTGTCCGTGGCGATAAAGTTATCCGCTGATGCATCTGCAGATGCGATCCGGACCATTTGTCCAGCAGATCCCACTGAAAAGTTCGTGCGTGGAATCTGCCGAATGGAATTGCTTCGTAAGAAGCCACCATCTTTCCCAGGACTCTTGTGCATTGATGCACAGACACTTTTCCTGGTTTTAGGAGGTTCCTGACAAGTTCGGATAACTCCTTGGCTTTCTCCTCCGGAAGAAACACCTTTTTCTGAACCGTGTCCAGAATCATTCCCAGGAACAGCAGACGTGTTGTCGGGGTCAACTGAGATTTTGGAAAATTCAGAATCCACCCGTGTTGTTGCAGCACTACTTGGGTTAGTGCTACTCCGTCCTCCAGCTGTTCTCTGGACCTTGCCCTTATCAGGAGATCGTCCAAGTAGGGGATAATTAATACGCCTCTTCTTCGCAGAAGAATCATCATTTCGGCCATTACCTTGGTAAAGACCCGAGGTGCCGTGGACAATCCAAACGGCAGCGTCTGAAACTGATAATGACAGTTTTGCACCACGAACCTGAGGTACCCTTGATGTGAAGGGCAAATTGGGACATGCAGGTAAGCATCCTTTATATCCAGGGACACCATAAAGTCCCCTTCTTCCAGATTCGCTATCACTGCTCTGAGTGATTCCATCTTGAACTTGAATTTTTGTATGTACAGGTTCAAAGATTTCAGATTTAGAATAGGTCTTACCGAGCCGTCCGGCTTCGGTACCACAAATAGCGTGGAGTAATACCCCTTTCCCTGTTGTAGGAGGGGTACCTTGACTATCACCTGCTGAGAAAACAGCTTGTGAATGGCTTCCAATACCGTCGCCCTGTCTGAGGGAGACGTTGGCAAAGCAGACTTTAGGAACCGGCGAGGGGGAGACTTCTCGAATTCCAACCTGTAACCCTGAGATACTACCTGCAGGATCCAAGGGTCCACCTGTGAGCAAGCCCACTGTGCGCTGAAATTCCTGAGTCGACCCCCCACCGCTCCTGAGTCCGCTTGTACAGCCCCAGCGTCATGCTGAGGGCTTTGCAGAACCCTGGGAGGGCTTCTGTTCCTGGGCAGGGGCTGCTTGCTGCCCTCTCTTACCCCTTCCTCTGCCCCGGGGCAGATATGACTGTCCTTTTGCCCTCTTGTTCTTATAGGACCGAAAGGACTGCGGCTGAAAAGACGGTGTCTTTTTCTGTTGGGAGGGGGTCTGAGGTAAAAAGGTGGATTTTCCGGCAGTTGCCGTGGCCACCAGATCCGATAGACCTACGCCAAATAATTGTCGTTTGGAATCCGCATCACCTGACCACTGTCGCGTCCATAAACTTCTTCTGGCAGATATGGACATCGCACTTACTCTCGATGCCAGAGTGCAAATATCCCTCTGAGCATCTCGCATATAAAGAAAAGCATCCTTTAATTGCTCTATAGTCAATAAAATACTGTCCCTATCCAGGGTATCAATATTTTCAGTCAGGGAATCCGACCAGACCACCCCAGCACTGCACATCCAGGCTGAGGCGATGGCTGGTCGCAGTATAACACCAGAATGTGTGTATATACTCTTTAGGGTAGTTTCCAGCCTCCTATCAGCTGGATCCTTGAGGGCGGCCGTATCAGGAGACGGTAACGCCACTTGTTTTGATAAGCGTGTGAGCGCCTTATCCACACTAGGGGGTGTTTCCCAGCGCGCCCTAACCTCTGGCGGGAAAGGGTATAATGCCAATAACTTCTTTGAAATTAGCACTTTTCTATCTGGGTTAACCCACGCTTCATCACATACATCATTCAATTCCTCTGATTCAGGAAAAACTACAGGTAGTTTTTTCACCCCCCACATAATACCCCTTTTTGTGGTACTTGTAGTATCAGAGATATGCAAAGCCTCCTTCATTGCCGTGATCATATAACGTGTGGCTCTACTTGAAAATACGTTTGTTTCTTCACCGTCGACACTAGATTCAGTGTCCGTGTCTGGGTCTGTGTCGACCGACTGAGGTAAAGGGCGTTTTACAGCCCCTGACGGTGTCTGAGACGCCTGGGCAGGTACCAACTGGTTTTCCGGCCGTCTCATGTCGTCAACTGATTTTTGTAATGTGCTGACATTATCACGTAATTCCATAAACAAAGCCATCCATTCCGGTGTCGACTCCCTGGGGGGTGACATCACCATTACCGGCAATTGCTCTGCCTCCACACCAACATCGTCCTCATACATGTCGACACACACGTACCGACACACAGCAGACACACAGGGAATGCTCTTATCGAAGACAGGACCCCACTAGCCCTTTGGGGAGACAGAGGGAGAGTTTGCCAGCACACACCCAAGCGCTATAATATATATGGGAACAACCTTATATAAGTGTTGTATCCTTATAGCAGCTTAAATATATAAAATATCGCCAAAAAAGTGCCCCCCCTCTCTGTTTTACCCTGTTTCTGTAGTGCAGTGCAGGGGAGAGTCCTGGGAGCCTTCCTCACAGCGGAGCTGAGCAGGAAAATGGCGCTGTGTGCTGAGGAGAATAAGCCCCGCCCCCTATTCCGGCTGGCTTTTCTCCCGTAGTTTGTAATATCTGGCAGGGGTTAAATACATCCATATAGCCTCAAGGGCTATATGTGATGTATTTTTTAGCCATAAAAGGTATTTACATTGCTGCCCAGGGCGCCCCCAGCAGCGCCCTGCACCCTCCGTGACCGTTGGTGAGAAGTGTGTGACAAACAATGGCGCACAGCTGCAGTGCTGTGCGCTACCTTCAAGAAGACTGAAGAGCCTTCTGCCGCCGGTTTCTGGACCTTCAATCTTCAGCATCTGCAAGGGGGGTCGGCGGCGCGGCTCCGGGACGAACCCCAGGGTGAGACCTGTGTTCCGACTCCCTCTGGAGCTAATGGTGTCCAGTAGCCTAAGAAGCCAATCCATCCTGCACGCAGGTGAGTTGAACTTCTCTCCCCTAAGTCCCTCGATGCAGTGAGCCTGTTGCCAGCAGGACTCACTGAAAATAAAAAACCTAAAAACTTTTTCTAAGCAGCTCCTTAAGAGAGCCACCTAGATTGCACCCTGCTCGGACGGGCACAAAAACCTAACTGAGGCTTGGAGGAGGGTCATAGGGGGAGGAGCCAGTACACACCACCTGATCCTAAAGCTTTAGTTTTGTGCCCTGTCTCCTGCGGAGCCGCTATTCCCCATGGTCCTGACGGAGTCCCCAGCATCCACTTAGGACGTCAGAGAAAATATATTATAGTTATTATTCCCATTAACAATGTCAGCAAGTATGGTAAGTTTAAAACCTCTTAGACAGAGAGATTCCTCTTTGCATGCTGGGAGGGCTCAGACAAAGGTTGGAGGGTAGTGGTTGGTGTCCAGCTGTGGGGTATTGAAGGGGTGTTGTGCCTATGATAATTGGGAGGGATTCGCATAGTTCCTGCTCATGGTTATGCACAGAAGTACAAAATAAGATTAATTGCATTCCGAATAAATTACACAAGTGCAGGGTAGGTGAATAGAATTCAGTCATTTATTTCCCACAGACTGAATACAATAGCCATATTTACACTAAGCTTTGAGATTCTATGAAGAGGGCTTACACCTTTGTTTATGAATAGAACCAGGTTTCTCTCCAGAATAATGAGTGCTGAGTTGTCAATTGTCTCAACTGAAGGTGGGATAAACAAAGCCCAGAGACAGAGTTTGTTTGGAAGATCCAAAACAATAGCTTTCCTCAATATAATCAGACAAAGAGGAATTTAGAATACTAACAAGTCCTAGCCATCGCCCACTTCTTGAACTAACCAATGATCCCAGGTGCAGTACATGTCCCACCCCCTAACCAATGGAAAGAGAGCACACAGTATCTATTGTAGTATGTCTTGAGTTAGTAAATAAATATAGCTTGCAATAGGCTTGGTGACACAAGACCTCTCTCATCAACAATTATCAGTCGGATAATTGGAGGACTGGATCCGGTCGCGCTTGCGAGTGTTTCCCCGTATGGTATGTTTCTCTGTGGCCACTTTGTTACCCGGTTAATGTATGCCAGTTATTCTCATTCTATGTATCTGTATTTTCAATCATTTGTTAATGTTTGTATTTATGTCTAGATATTCTGTTTAGGTATTAATGTTAGATCTGTAGTGTATCAGATGTATTGTTTTCCCCTTTTTATACTAAAAGAATCATCCACCTGGTGTTAGAGCCGGAGTGGTTTTTAAATCTACATCAGGTCTTGTGTATTTCATCATTTATTACTAAAGGTTATTGAGCGTCTCAGTCGCTCAAACAGCTTTCATATCATAAAGGTTAATCAGCGTTACATTGTGGTAGTATTACAGTAATAAGGTTTACAGCGTAAGCATACCCTTACAGTGTATTGTTACAAGGTTGTGTGTGTGTAGATTAGTGAGCGTCAGCGCCGCTCGCATCCCGCTCTCGCGGTACAGCGTCTGTTACGCTAAGTGCGTACCATTACGGCACCTCGTGCGCCTATTGCGTATGTTGTCTTTAATAAGTATATAGCTTAAGTTCAAGATAAATAATCAGCTTTATCACCACAGATTGAAGACCCATGCTGTACAATCTAGCCCTTGGGAGTGGTATACAGAGAAGCTAAACCCAGCGTTCCTGAAGACATGCTATAACAATTTTGCCCAGAGTATATTGTCATGGATGCAACTACCTGCAACAGACGCATCCAGCGTATATTGACGCACAGAGTGTATATTACCACACAGCGATTACTGCAGCAGCCACATGTATAATGACGCTCAGTGTCTTTTACATGGAAGCGGGCCAATCAGTTCAAGGCGGGAAAACCGTAGTTAATTCGCCACCTAAATCGGGGGAAGGGCCGACTGGGGGAAAGTCTTACTCCCCACTGCTGACATCCACCACAGGGTTCTGCAGCCTCCACATTTCTCCCCGGAGCCTGTAATCCCTGGTGGTTTAGCGGTGGAACACCAGAGGTGAACGCCCTGTGTCAGCGATGTCTGGTAGCCTCCAACCCGAGACAGCCAGGCTGTCTAAACAAATGCGACTTCCCGTGAACGGGAAAGTTGCCCCATCTTTCTTCCCGTGCTCCAGCCGCAGCCTAGGATCGTCAGCGTGGGCCTGATAGCTAACCCCAGCTGGTGACTGCCGAAATCGCCAGTGTAGTTACTGGTGTCGTAGCAACAGCGGAAAGTTGTTGGAGCAGTTGTTGCAATACATCTAAGATGCATAGTGCAACAAGCTCTAAAAAAGGCTATATAGAATAATAAAGTTTATACAAGCTTAGGACTGTGAAACAGTCCCACCATTTTACATGTGGTCTGGCACCTGCCGCACCAAACAAAAAACTGACTTCCCTCAGCCAGGAGGCAAGGAGTTAAAGGGGAGGTTGGATCGGAGCATTTTGGAAGCTCAAAAGCTTAACCGTTTGGTGCATGATCCTTATCCAACCACCAAAACCCCATTTCCAGTGGATCAAGTGAGGATCCTGAAGAAGAAAGAATATTAATAAAGGAAGGAGGATTGTTTAACCGGCACAGAAAGCAGCCTCAGTATAGTCAATTTCCCAAAATGAATATCACCACAATTTGCTCTGGACTTCATTCATCTGCATTGGTCTCTATACTAGGTGAGAGCCGTCTGTGGAACAACTCTGAGAAAAAAGGAGAGTCATGGTAAGACTTGCCATTGCTAAACCGCTTTCTGCGAGGTATGCTGGTTTCCACAGGGAATAACATCAGGAGGGGGGGGGGGGGGGGGGGGGGGAAAGAGTTGGATCTTGATCCGAGGCACTGACAGGCTAAAGCTTTGATTGTTCCCAGGATGCACTGCACCGCCTCCTCTATAGCCCCGCCTACAGGCACTGGAGCTCAGTTTTGTTAACCAGTCCAATGCAGTAGCAGGTAAGAGAGCCGGTAGATGTTAGTCACATAGACCCACTTTCTCATGACAGGAGAAGGGACTATGACAATGCCATACAAACCCAAAGAAGTTAAGTGCGTCAGGGTGGGCGCCCTGTGAAAACCAGTGTACCTCGCAGAAAGAGATTTAACAATTGTAAGTCTTACCATAAATCTCCTTTTCTGCAGCAGGGTACATAGGTATTCCACAGGGAATAACATCGGGGATGTCCTAAAGTAGTTCCTCATGGGAGGTGACGCACTGTAGCGGGCACTAGAACCCGGCGTCCAAAGGAAGCATCCTGGAAGGCAGAAGTATCAAAGGCATAGAACCAGATGAACGTGTTCACTGAGGACCACGTAGCCGCCTTGCACAATTGTTCAGCAGACGCGCCACTGTGGGCCGCCCAAGAAGGTCCAACAGACCGAGTAGAATGGGCTTTGACAGCAGCAGGAGCTGGAAGTCCAGCCTGTACATAAGCTTGTACAATGACCATTCTAATCCATCTGGGCAAGGTCTGCTTATTCGCAGGCCAGCCACGTTTGTGAAAACCAAAAAGTACAAAAAGAGAATCTGATCTCCAGATAGAGGCAGTCCTTTATACATATATACGGAGAGTCCGTACCACATCCAAAGACCGCTCTCTGGAGGACAAACCAGGAGAGATAAAGGCCGGAACCACAAACTCTTGGTTAAGGTTGAAAGATGACACCACCTTAGGTAGATAACCAGGGTGAGCTCTAAGAACTGCCCAGTCACGGTGAAAACTCAGAAAGGGTGGACGACAGGACAAAGCGCCTAAGTCTGACACCCTCCTAGCAGAGGCAATAGCCAACAGAAAAATGACCTTAAGCGTAAGGCATATAAGGTCCACAGACTCAAGAGGTTCAAACGGAGACTCTTGAAGGGCACTAAGAACAACAGACAGATCCCATGGAGCCACAGGAGGGACATAGGGAGGCTGAATCCGTAGTATGCCCTGAGTTAAGGTATGAACGTCAGGAATAGATACAATTCACTGAAACCATACCGACAAGGCAGAAACGTGAACCTTGAAGGAGTCAAGGCAAAGTCCTAAATCCAGGCCTTGTTGCCAAAAAGCCAGAAGTCTGGAAGTACTAAAGTTGTATGCATCGTAATTCTTAGCAGCACACCAGGTGAAGTAAGAATTCCAGACCCTATAATAAATCTGTGCAGAAGCTGGATTGCGGGCCTTCAACATAGCTTGCATAACTGCCTCAGAAAATCCTTTGGCGCTCAGGAGTGAAGCTTCAAGAGCCACGCCGTCAAAGCCAGTCTTGCCAGGTCCTGGTAAACACAATGGCCCTGAACGAGGAGGTCTGGGCATTGAGGAAGTAGAAGAGGACACTCGATCGAGAGACCCTGCAGGTCTGAGAACCAATGCCGTCTGGGCCACACTGGAGCGACTAGAAGCAGTATTCCTCCTTCTTGCTTGAACTTCCGTAGTACCCTGGGCAGGAGTGACACTGGAGGGAACAGGTATGGTAGCCGAAAGTCCCATGGAATTGCCAGTGCGTCCACAAACGCTGCCTGAGGATCCCTTGTCCTTGCTCCGAAGACTGGAACCTTGTGATTGTGTCGAGACGCCATCAGGTCCACATCTGGTAAACCCCACTTGTACACAGTGAGTTGGAAGACCTCCGGATGAAGACTCCACTCCCCGGCGTGTACGTCCTGACGACTGAGGAGGTCCGCTTCTCAGCTGAGGACCCCCGGAATGAACACTGCCGATACTGCTGGCAGATGGCGTTCCGCCCATCAAATAATTTTTGACACTTCTATCATTGCCATGCGGCTTCGAGTGCCGCCTTGATGATTTATGTACGCCACCATGGTGGCGTTGTCTGATTGTACTTGAACAGGCCTGTTCTGTACGAAAGGCAGGGCCAGTGTCAATGCATTGAACACTGGCCGCAATTCCAGAATGTTTATCGGGAGGAGAGATTCCTCCCTGGTCCACCGACCCTGGAGAGAGTGTTGTTCCAACACCGCGCCCCAACCCCACAGACTGGCATCCGTCATTAGGAGGACCCAGTTGGAGATCCAGAAGGGATGATCCCTGTTCAATTGTTGGTCCCTGTAGCCACCAACTCAGTGACAGACGAACCTCCGGAGTTAAGGAGATCATTTGAGACCTGATCCGATGAGGCAGGCCGCCCCACTTGGAAAGGATTAATCTCTGCAGAGGGCGGGAATGAAATTGAGCGTACTCTACTATGTCGAAAGCCGATACCATGAGGCCTAGTACTTGCATCGCCAAGTGTATCGACACTCTTTGGCGAGAGAGGAAGCATCTGATTCTGTCCTGAAGTTTCAGGACCTTCTCTGGAGACAAGAACAAACGTTGGTTGTGTGTGTCCAGTAATGCCCCCAGGTGCACCATGCTCTGAGCAAGGACCAGTGAGGATTTCTTCCAGTTGATGAGCCACCCGTGGGCGTGTAGGAATTGGACCATCAGTTCTAGATGACGGAGGAGAACCTCTGGGGAGTTCGCCAGGATCAACAAGTCACCCAGATACGGCAGGATCCTGATACCCTGACGGCGGAGAAGGGCCGTCATGACTGCCATGACCTTGGTAAAGATCAGAGGAGCCGTGGTTAGTCCGAAAGGCAAGACTTGGAACTGATAATGAAGGTTGCCAATAGCAAACCGAAGATATTACTGATGCAACATGGCAATAGGTATGTGTAGGTAAGTACCTTGTATGTCCAGGGATACCATATAGTCCTTGGGTTCCAAAGCCAGTACAATAGAGCGCAGAGTTTCCATATGGAATTTGGACACCCTCACAAATTTGTTAAATTTGTTTAAAGATTTAAGGTTGAGTATAGGCCGGGATGATCCATTCGGCTTCGGAACTAGAAACAGCGTTGAATAGTATCCCCTGCCTCTCTGAGAAAGAGGCACCGGCACTATCACTCCTGTATCCAGGAGGGATTGGACAACCAAATGTAGAGTTTGAGCTTTTAACGGATCCGAAGGGACAACTGTTGAGCAAAATTGGCGAGGCGGACGTCTCTTGAAAAAGATTGCGTAGCCGTGAGAGACCACTTCCTGCAGCCAGGCGTCCGAAGTGGTCTTTAACCATACCTGGGCGAACTGCAGAAGTCGGCCTCCCACCCTGAGGTCCCCCAGGGGGAGGCACGCCCTGTTATGCAGCAGGCTTGTCCGGTTTGGAAGCAGGCTGACGGGTGACCCAAGAACGTTTAGGTTTGGGCTTAGAGGACTCGGAAGTGCGAGCCAGTCTCAGGTACGCCTGACCCTTTGCTTTACCTGAGGTCGAAAAGGAACGAAAAGTAGTACTCTTAGCCTTGGGAGCCAAAGGATTAGTACTTGGAAGACATGCAGTCTTGGCCGACACCAACTCGGTCATAATCTTATTCAGATCATTTCCAAACAGTATATCTCCCTTAAAAGGGAGAAACTCCAAGGTCTTCTTAAAGTCCAGGTCCACCGACCAGGACCGTAACCACAGAATCCGGTGAACCAGGATAGATGTAGTAGATGCCTTGGCCACCATAACGCCTGCATCAGGGGCCGCCTCCTGAATATAGTGGGAGGCTGTGGTAATATATGACAGATATTGTCTGGCAGCGTCAGAAAAATTCAGAGGTAGCTCTTCCTCAATTGCTTGAACCCATGCTTCAATGCCTTTTGCAGCCCAAGAGGCTGCCATAGTTGGTCTATGTACAGCATCTGTAAGAGTGTAAAGAGACTTCAAGCAACCCTCAACACGCTTATCCGTCGGTTCTTTCAAAGAGGTGATGGCAGTGACAGGCAGAGTAGATGACACCACAAGACGGGCTACATGCAAGTCCACTGGTGGCGGGGTTTCCCACTTGTTACTCAACTCTGCAGAGATAGGATAACGGGCTAGCATCTTTTTAGACAGGGAAAATTTATTTCCTGGAGAAGACCAGGATTCCTGACCTATGTCAATGAAATGGTCAGAATGTGGAAAAAATAATAATTTAGTAACCTTCTGACGTTTGAACTTATCAGGCTTCTTAGACATATCAGGAGGGTCAATTCCATCATCAATCTGAAGAATCAGCTTGAGAGCCTCCACTAGGTCAAGAACATTAACCTTTGTTGTAGAATCTTCATCAGAAGCAGCAGTATCAGCCTCTGATGGATCAATATATTCCCCATCTGAATCGGAAGAATCATCCGAAATATTAGTGGATTGTGATGAAGAAATGGCCCGCTTAGATGACCCTTTGGTCCCAGTACGGCAAGGGTTAAGTTTTTGTTTAACCAAGGACTGATTTAATTGCTGTAACTGAATTGACAGAGTATCCGCCCATGGTGGATTAGAGAGGAGACAGTGCCCAGCAGTCCCAGGATCAGCGCAGCTCTGTGAAATGGCGCCCAGACGCTGACAGGGAGTGAGGGAGAGAGAGAGAGAGATGCAGCTCCAGGACGGGAACACCTACTGTAGATGGCGCCTGGAGCTTGGGGAGGGGCTACAGGTCAGCGCCTTATTCCATCTACTGGACTTCACCACCGGGTACTATGGAGCCTATAATAAACGGATTTTAGTAAATCCGACCTGTGCTCCCTACCTTGGTGGATATCGTGGGGACCCTGCACGGCCACAGTGTCCACGCCAGCGGCGCGGTTTGTCTCCTGGGACCGCGACCGGATCGCGAGTTCGGTAGGTTTCACCTGGGGGACCCTCTTACCTCCTCCCTGAAGTGCGGCCATAAACTCCAGGAGAGCAGCAGCGGTGATGTTTGCCTGATGACCGGAGCACCTCCGCTGCAAGTACACGGCAAGCAGGGCGCAGGAGTATGCAGCGCTGCTGGGGGAGGTGATGGAGCAGCAGCACAGAATATCAGCATGACATACACATCATCTAGTGCCTGTGCTGCAGCCCTTGAAGTCTTCTTTCTTCTTAAAAAGCTCTTATTAGGGCTGCCTAGCGCATCCCCCCCTGTTAGGCACCAGCTTACAAACTGAGCTCCAGTGCCTGGAGGCGGGGCTATAGAGGCGGCGGTGCAGTGCATCCTGGGAAGTCAAAGCTTTAGCCTGTTGGTGACTCGGATCAAGATCCAACGCTACACCCCGATGTTATTCCCTGTGGAATACCAGTGTACCCCGCTGCAGAAAAGGCCTTTATAGGAGTGTCGTCATAACATTGTGAGAGTCGGGGTATGCATTTTTAACCACCTTTTAAAGATACCTTTATAGGATTGACATTTAACGATTCATTGTGAGTTCGGGTACGCAATCCTTTTTCAAAGATACCTTTATGGGAGTATCTGCCACCAGAGTTTGGGGTACGCCTTACACTTCTATCATTGCAAGAATAAAAGGAATCTTTATATGCTTTATTATACATCAATAATAGTGAGTTTGGTACACTCATTTCCCATCTGATACTATATTTTAGGGCCTATAAAAGATACCTTTATGAATGTATTTCCCTTACTTACCTATGTTGGGTACGCAATTCCCTTTCAGTGACTAAAAAGAGTATCAATCATACTGTAGATCTGTTGTATGAACATACCATGCATTGGTTGTTCTCTTGATGTCTCTGTCTATTCCATATCGACTGAGGGAATAGTACTTCAAGACTCTCCATTGTGAACCTTCCTACCCATACGACAGGATGACATATCACTAAATACACTACTTAGGGATGTATTACGGTTATATGTGAATGTACACTGTCATCACTAGCACCGTTGGTTGAGTCTTTTCCAACACTCTACTTTTTCTATGTTAAAGAAAAGCAGGAATGATCTGGGGGTTGCAAGTGAGGCCCATCACTGACTTACTGTATATAATGCATAGGTTCTATGCAGGCTGTGAGCGGGGTGAGTAATGGTGTGCAAATAATCATAATTCAAAATATTTTTCATACGTTTGCAATAGTGAATAAGAGGATATGTTAGGGAAAATAACTTAACGCTATACCCTTTAAAATGCGGGTCAGAGATTGATCACTGGATTCATCTGTCAAATGCTTGATTTTTAAAGCATGATCCAGGCAACACAGCAAGGGATACTACAGTTATGATAGGATAGAGATCTAATTAAAGTGTATACGAGTATGGTAAAAGGCAGACCAATAAAAACTAGAAACAGCAAGAACACCAGACAGAAGTCCTCCATGTATCAAAGGAGGAAAGAAGCAACTAAAGTCACATTATACACAAGAGCTCACCATCAAACATGGTGCTAAGAAATCCAAGGCAGTCGTAAGGAGCAGTAGTTATATACTGTAGACACTACAATCAGACTGGACAGAGACTTCGCTAAGTGAATGACATAACTGGTAGAAAGAGGACTGGTCAGCTAAAAATCAGGATAAAAACAACCTCCTCAAAAAAGATGACCACAGATTCAGGCTATGGTGATAACCCGGACGCCAGTGAGGACCTAGGTGACCTTGAACACAGGGCTGACATCTGAGTGATTATATCGGTTGCTTAGCAAAACAAATGCATATACAATATCTGCTCTTAAATCAAGGTTGCCGCTACAAGGCTTAGAAACTGTCTCACAAATTAGCTCAACATGTTAGGCAGTCAAACCACAACACTGCATTAGGGAAGTTTCTACGTGTGCTGGAGTCTAATATTCATTAGTGTCAAGGAAGCACAGATAATATACAGACAAATTACCGGAAGTAAATATGTGAATATTGGAGCGTTTAGAAACTTGGAAAAACAAACAGTGTTACCCACATCTCTATTTCATATAGTTTATTTGAATGTTATCGTTTTTACAATCTTATTGGCTAATTTATTTGGCCATGGCAATAATCATTGAAAAAGAGAAAAGCAAATGATATGCTAAATAAGTATCCAGGATAAACCAGGAGGAATCATTTTAGGAAAGAATATATTTTCTTTGTAAATCATTGTTCGGTTGCTGCCATAGCGTGAAGAACATACTGCAGTGACAACACACTTTAAGTTGCTAGGCAACAATGCAAAACGTAAAACGTTAAAGATGTGAGCAGATGCTTACTTGATTTTGTAAGATTTCCAGATTCCTGAGTGTTGTCCCATTCATTTTCATGTATTCTACTGAATTAGACATTGGCATGAAATTGCTAATTAAAAAATAAATAAAAAGAATTACACATTATATAGTAGATTCATACAGTATAAATGTTTAATATTCTGTTATAAAAACGCCTTAAAAATTAAAAGATGAACAGTAGATACAGTATATGTATTTCAATATATGCATGTAACATATGCCTATGAATTAATTAATAACTAATGACATCAATGAGGCACATCGCTATTGAATCAATGTACCTAAATTGTAGTCAATATTGGTCCAGCCCAAAACACAGCTTAAAACCCCAGTGCGAGCAGGTAGCAGGACTACGTTACTACTTGTCCAGCTGTATAACAATCTTTTTTTGAATGTATTTTGAAACCTAAGTAAACATTTTGATATGCATTTAAAGATGATTACATAGTTTTTGCAAAAAAACAGCATCCACACTACTATGAGATTACCAGTCCAACAATGAACCAATCTCCCTGGACAGATGGGGCAGGTTAGTGGACAAGACCGCTAGTGAAAAGGAAGATAACTCAAACTGTGGAGTGAGGCAACTATTTTTCAGAATACTGTAGTTAATGAAAATGTGGTTTCTCACTACTCTAAATAACTTAGAGTGTTGCCTACAAACAGTGGCTATTTGATTTGACAGAAATTAAGCGTATGAATTTTTAAATTCTTACATTAGTTCTAATGTGTGTTTTGATTCGAGAGGTGTTTAATTAAGTAATTAATAGGTTTGGTTGCTATCTTTTCTCTTAGGCTCAACCTTCCTCAGCAGCCTTATTATTTTGTGATGCAGTCAATTTACCTACAATCAAAATCCCGACGGTCAAAACACCAACAACCATTTACTAACGGTCAAAATCCCGACAAGGTCAAAATCCTGACATCGTCAAAATACCAACATTTACAATACAGACAAGGTCAAAATACAGACATATAAAATGTCGCCAGGTCAAAAAGTCGACATGAGTCTTTCATGATTTTTTTCATTGAAACCGACTTGTTCATCATACTTTACCATCCCAGTGGACCTCGAGAGGGAATATAATAGTGTGCCGAGCGCAGCAAGGCACCATGACCGAAGCATGGAGAGCGCAGTGAGCCATGCGAGGGGACGCGGTACACTTATACGGTGTCCATGTCGACATACACACAAAAACCAATGAAAAACTTGTCGACTTTTTGACCTGTCACTATTTTAAATATCTGTATCTTTGAACTTGTCACTATTTAAAATGTCTGTATTTTGATCTTGTAGGGATTTTGACCGTTGGGATTTTGATTGTAGGTATTTCATACTAAACCCATTATTTTCTATATAGTTTTAGATCATATGACTACATTGGAGCTGGTTAGTTTATTTTGTTTTACCCCTTTCATTACATTTTAACCTAATGAAGCATGTACAGATCATGGTTATTTGTGCAGTGCTTCTGTTTGGACGGGATTGCCATCATTTTTTCACTTCTATTTGCCATCGGTTTTAAACTGAAAGACCAAAACCAACAACAATTAGAGTTGCAAAAAACAACTGACACTGATGTCGTGTTTTAACCATACTGATGAGTAGTCCGTTTATTCAGTTCTATACAACTGTGATTAAGGTCTATAACTGTTGCTTTTGGTTTAGTATAGTGAGAGCCTGCAATTGTGGCAGCACCACACAGAGATACAGATAATAGGATTTTGGTACTTACCAGGTAAATCCTTTTCTTTGAATCCATAGGGGGCACTGGAGTACTCTTGGGATATGGACGGCCTCCGCAGGAACCGGGCACTGAATATTCAAATTCAGTAACACTCCTCCCCTCCATACTCCCAGAGTACCTCAGTGTTTTTTACTGAGCCGAGCAGGAGCGATCGAGAGGTTGACAATGGAGAATTACCTATAACATAACGGACAACCATAAAGTTGACACATAACGTAACGGACAACGAAACAGTTGACACCATAACCGATGGAACTAGAAAATTTGAACCAGTCGGTGAAAATGTGTTACCATAAGATCCCCTGAGCTTACTACAAACCAGGTAAAACTGCTCTGGGTGGGCGTCCAGTGCCCCCTATGGATTCAAAGAAAAGGATTTACCTGGTAAGTACCAAAATCCTATTTTCTTTTTCATCCACTAGGGGTCACTGGAGTACTCTTGGGACGTACCAAAGCTTCCCCCGTGGGCGGGAGAGCTGTTTGACACCTGTAACACCAGGCGGCCAAAGCTAGATGCTGATGCCGCAAAACGTATCAAATTTGTAAAAGCGCACAAACGTGTGCTCTGAAGACCATGTAGCCGCACGGCAAAACTGCGTCGTAGAAGCTCCACGACCAGCTGCCCATGAAGTTCCCACAGAACGCGTGGAATGAGCTGTTACTGATGTATGCGGCTGTAACCTAGCATTAAGGTACGCCTGACGTATAGTCAGTGCTATCCATCTGGATAAGGTCTGCTTAGAAGCTGGCCAACCCATCTTGGCAGCAGCATAGAGAACAAACAATGTATCAGGCTGTAGACGTTCGGGATACATAAACGCGTAATGCGCGTACCACATCCAGAGTTCCAGAATGTGCTGTTAACACAGGAACTACTATTGGTTGATTGATGTGAAAAGATGACACTACCTGTGGTAAGAAAGCGGGATTCGTCCGAAGTTCCGCTCCGTCATCATGAAACACCAAATACGGTGGCTTGCATGACAAGGAACCCAAATCTGAAACACGCCTTGCCGAAGCTAAGGCTAGAAGAAAAATTGTTTTCCAAGTGAGAAACTTTATATCCACTTGCTGTAAGGGTTCAAAAATATGAAGACTGTAAGAAATCTAAAACCAGATTCAAGTCCCATGGCGCTGTAGGTGGAATGAATGGAGGCTGTACTCTGAGGACACCTTGTAGAAAAGAGTGTACCGACGGCAAAAGAGCCAATCGTCTTTGAAAATAAATTGACAACGCAGATACCTGCACCGTCAGTGTAGATAAACGCAGTCCTCCATCTAACCCCGTCCGTAGAAATAACAAAAGACGGGATAACTTGAAAGATGATGTCGGAAACTTCCGAGCTTCACACCAACCTATATAGGCACGCCAAATTCTGTAATAATGAGCTGCCGTAACCGGCTTCCTAGCTCGTAACATGGTTGGTATAACCGATACTGGAATGCCCTCTCTTCTTAAGAGGGCGGTCTCAACAGCCACCCCGTCAAACGCAGCCGCGCTAAATCGGGGTAAAAGAACGGACCCTGTTGGAACAGGTCTGGACGTAGTAGGAGCGGCCAAGAATAGACCGCGGAGATCCGAGAACCAAGCTCTCCGAGACCAATGAGGCACCACCAGTATGACTGTGACGGACTCTCTTATGATCCGTTTTAGCAACCGAGAGAGCAGCGGAAACGGTGGAACCAGATACACGAGGCTGCACGGCCACGCATTGTGAGAGCATCCACCGCCACTGCCCTTGGATCTCTCGTTCTGGACACATACTGGGGCGTTTGGTAATTGTGGCGAGATGCCATCAGGTCCACCCGAGGGTAACCCCCCTGTGGACCAACATTTGAAACACCACTGGATTTAATGCCCAGTCTCCTGGATGAAAATCCTGACGGGTGAGATAATCCGCCTCCCAGTTGTCCACTCCCAGAATGAACCCTGCCGACAATATCACCTGGTGGTATTCTGGCCAATTGAGGATTCGAGCTACTTCCCGCATTGCCATGCGGCTTCTCGTTCCTCCTTGGTTGTTGATGTATGCGACTGCCGTCGCGTTGTCTGACTGCACTTGGACAGTCTGAGAGGGAAGCATGTGTACTCGTAGTGCATTGTAAATTGCGCAGAGTTCCAGGACCGTTATAGACAGCAATCTGTCGTGATCCGCCCAGAGACCCTGTCGTTGAACCACAGCTCCCCAACCTCTGAGACTCACGTTCGCCGTTAGAATTATTCAATTCCAGCTGCCGCCTGCGGTTAAATTGTGTACCTTGAGCCCCAGAGTAGAGACACCCTCGCCCTTGGCGACAACCTCAACCTGTGGGGAATCTGCAGATGCGAGGCCGACCACTGTGCGAGCACATGCTGTTGAAATGGACGCGAGTGAAATCTTCCGAACTGAAGCGCTTCGAAAGCCACCACCATTGTTCCTAATAGGCGAATACACAAATGTACCGAGAGTGTGTGTGGCTTGAGCACTAATTGTACCAGATGTGAACAATCTATACTTTCTGATGTAGTAAGTAAAGTCTTGATTTACCGTATCGATAATCATACCTAGGAATTGAAGTCGTTGAGACGGAATTAGATGCGATTTCTTGAAGTTGACACTCCAACCGTGGTGTACGTTAGTAGCGCAAGTTGGAGGAGCATCTGTGGAGACGGAGCTTTTATGAGCAGATCGTCTAAGTACGGAACGATTGTCACTGCCAGGGATCTGAGATGGGCTATCAGCACAGACATCACTTTGGTGAATACCCGAGGCGCTGACGAGAGGCCAAACGGTAGAGCCTGCTAATGGTTGAGGCGTATTGAAAAACGCAAGAACCTCTGATGAGGTGACCAAATCGGAACGTGTAAGTACGCAACCTTGAGATCAAGCGCAATCATGCAATCTTGTGGCTACAAATCTGCAATTACTGACCGCAGAAATTCCATCTTCAATCAGTAGTAAGTGACTTACTGATTGAGACTGTGACGGAGCCCTCCGGCTTCGGTACCCCAAACAGACGGGAATAATAACCCTGACCTTGTTGTTGTACCAGGGCTGGAATTAAAAACTGCTGAATCCAGCAGAGACTGAATGGCAATCCGCCAAAACACCTTCTTGTCGTCCGACAGAGGCAGGCCTGTCTTGAAAAAGCGCAGTGGCGGGAGACAGCTTTCTTTTAACACTAAATTGCGGATACATCCATCAGTGGATATCTGGAATCCCGGCAAATGTAACGTCTGAAGGCGCGCTCCCACAATTGGAAATCCGAGATGGCCTGGGAGCCCGCAAGCCACTGGCTTGGTGGTGACTTTAGCGCCCTGGCGTTACAAGGCGTGGCTGTTTCTCTACCACAGCCTTGAAAGAACTGAAGTCTAAAGGCTTTGAACGCCGGACCAGAGTATTACCGTATTGGTACCGGTGGAGGCAATGGCAGGAAACTAGACTCCCCCCCCCCCCCCCCCGCCCGCCTTGGCCTGAGAAATGCATTTGTCCCATTTAGGACCAAACAACTTCTGTGCCACCGGTCTTTTGACCTCCGACTCCGCTTGCCAAGAACGCAGCTAGAGTACTTGTCGTGCTGTAACGAGCGACGATGAAAAGCGAGAAGCAAGCTAACAGCCGGCAGCCGAAGCTGTACATAGATACTCAGCAGCTTCTCAGATTTGATTAACGATAAGTATAACGTGATCGTCATTGTTCCCATACAAAGAGCGCCTTAGTGACCCAAATCTATCTTACATCTGAAGGGTCTTTATAAGGTTTGACACAGACGAATCCACCAATGGCGGATTCTCCAATGTAGATGTCACTGTGTGGAAACGGGTAAGTAGAAGGTAGAGAACCGGTTATTTGGTTAGTTTGCGTTTCTACCAACATCTTATTAAGATATCCTAAATAAGAACCCCATTGGAGATCTGTCGTTTAGTAAATACGACTGATTATATGTTAGAGGCTCCTTAGTCTCTGTTAACTTCAGATACTGACGCACTGGTCATTATCAATGTGTCAAAACTGCACTATCTGACTGCTGGTCTAATGTGCCCTCCTCACCCTTATTTAGCGCCGTGAGGTTTGGCATAGAATTGTCAGACTGCAACATAGCAGAAAAGGTTAAATTATAAGACCAATTAAATTAATACCTGTTACCCAAAGTGAAGTTGGACCTTTGCAACGGCTGAGACTCCTCCGTTAGATTTGGCGGTCTCATCCGAGACTCCGATCTTGCCGCTCGTGTCGAGCGGCGGCCACGTAACAGAGGAATGACACCGGGTTCCGGAGTGGAAACCTACAAAACATACTGAACATGTGGTAGATTCATGTACAGACATTGCAGTGAAACTTCATTTTAGTCTTTGCGGGTGCCGTACACATTATGCAGACAGAAAACACAATAAACAAAGACAGCCACTTCCACGACTCAGTAAAATCGTTACTAAGGTGTGTAATATATACATATATATATGGCCGCAGTGCACGTGGCCAGTACTATATGAAACCTGATAGGAAATTCCCCCTTACACCCCTGCGCCTCCGGTGGAGTAGAGATGTAGTACAGGAACGGTCAGGAATCATAGGAAAACACAGGAACATGTTAACAAAGGCCCACATTCCATGCTTACAGTTAGAATTACAGGGCAGGTTACAATACATGACTTTATAACCTGTACCTGACATTGCCTTTAATATAGGCTTAACAGCCTATTAATATAACCCATGCCGCATATTACAACCCATGCAGCACAATATACCCCATGCAGCATAATATACCCCATGCAGCATAATATTATGCAATATGGCAGGCAGCCATGCAGCCGCGCTGCCTGTGTGCAGACCTCAGCCCCTCCCCCTGTGCTCCGTGTAGCGCTGTGTGTAGCCGGACCTGTCCGGAGTAAGTGCAGGGAGGCGGGGAGCGCGATATAAGGAGAGCGGCCGTGGAAGTGTGGCCGGCGGGGGTGCACGGAGTGCGGCTGGCCGGCGCGGCTCTTGGCGGCGCTAGGCGGAGCGGGTGTGCACGGAGTGCGGCGGCCCGGAGCGGCTCTTGGCGGCGGGGCTGTGCTGCGGCGGGCGCTGAGCCCGGACAGCGCGGACGGAGCGGCTGGGGCGGGCGGCCGGGAGTAGCGGCGGCAGTTACAACACGGACCCCACACAGCGGGGCGGCAGCGTGCGCTGACCGCCCCGCCCCCCAGCATACCTTGTCTCCTGTAGGGAGGGATGCGACGGGGCTTCTTCCTGCAAGCTCCGTCCAGCTCTGGCAGCAGTTCATGGCTGCGACGGGGCTTCTATCTGTAAGCTCCGTCCAGCTCTTGCAGGTCAGTGAGTGAGCTGCGTGTGGCTGTGAAGGGTGCTCTTTGTGAGGACCGACACGCCATGCGCTGCTCCGTGCAGCGGCACTATCCCGGACCCATGTTTTTAGTAGAAACTGGGAAGGGATGTGTCTTAAGTTGTAAAAATAAAAATAAAATATTCACTAAGTGTGGGAGCCCCCCACACCAGCCCTGTTGCTCCGACGAGCACAGAAAAAACACTGAGGTACTCTGGGAGTATGGAGGGGAGGAGTGTTACTGAATTTGAATATTCAGTGCCCTGTTCCTGCGGAGGCCGTCCATATCCCAAGAGTATTCTAGTGACCCCTAGTGGATGAAAAAGAAACACCTGCCAATAGTTGTGTCACTTGGAGGTGCCCGGGGGCTGGCACATATGCACACTGATGTAGATTATTAGTAGCTAGCCAGAGTATGATCGGCTGTTTGCCGATTGGCTTCAGAAGCCGATTGGTGCCATTTTTTCTTGTCATTATATGATTTTGTGAGCATATTTTACAGTGAGTTTTTGTACAAACTTTACTTACAGTATACAAGATAAAAGTATACCTGCTGTATTATAGAGTGTGATTTTTTTATATTCCACCTAATACATAGGAAGTTTATGGAAAATACAAGCTTTTTTATTTTTTGTGGATGATCATATTTGAGAATTCACTTGGAACTAGCTAGATCATGTTAAGTATACAGACAATATTATGCATGGTTCAATCAGCAGTTTTCTTATGTTTGCTTATTTTATTTTTTTTGCATAACTTCCAATGTCTGTGTAACAGCAAATTGACTTCCGCTACCAAAAAAACCCCAAATAAACCTTTTCTTCTGCTTATGACCTGGTTGGATGTAAAAGTGTTGCATGCACGCCTGGAATAACCTTGGAGAATAGGTTACCAATGCAGAGCTCTTGCAATGTGTCCAACTCAGGATACTGCCATAAATACTTTATATTCTGAATTTAGCATGTGTGTCCAACTCGCCATTAGCCCCTAATAAAAAGACCATACTGACCTTGGACTATGAAGTATCCTATCCAGACTGAATTCCTTAAGATAGGTGATGAGGGCAGCCAAAGAGCAAATCACTATCTTGTCTAGTTTCAGGACTTCAGTTAATGTTTGAGAATCTGTGGACACAGATAAAGAGCGTGAAAAAATTATTAGATAACAAAGTACTTTATAAAGCTGATAGTATTTTAAAGGCAGACTAAACTCTGCAGGGGAGCATTTATGGAATAAAGAGTAGGGCATTTAAAGTATATCACCACCCCAAAAAATAAGATTTTACTTACCGGTAAATCTATTTCTTGTAGTCCGTAGTGGATGCTGGGGACTCCGTAAGGACCATGGGGAATAGACGGGCTCCGCAGGAGACAGGGCACTCTAAGAAAGAATTTGGATTCTGGTGTGCTCTGGCTCCTCCCTCTATGTCCCTCCTCCAGACATCAGTTAGAGAAACTGTGCCCGGAAGAGCTGACAGTACAAGGAAAGGATTTTGGAATCCAGGGCAAGACTCATACCAGCCACACCAATCACACCGTATAACTTGTGATAAACTTACCCAGTTAACAGTATGAACAACAACATCAGATCAACCCTGATGCAACTATAACATAACCCTTATTTAAGCAATAACTATATACAAGTATTGCAGAAGAAGTCCGCACTTGGGACGGGCGCCCAGCATCCACTACGGACTACGAGAAATCGATTTACCGGTAAGTCAAATCTTATTTTCTCTAACGTCCTAGTGGATGCTGGGGACTCCGTAAGGACCATGGGGATTATACCAAAGCTCCAAAACGGGCGGGACAGTGCGGGTGACTCTGCAGCACCGAATGAGCAAACACAAGGTCCTCCTCAGCCAGGGTATCAAACTTGTAGAACTTTGCAAAAGTGTTCGAACCTGACCAAGTAGCTGCTCGGCAAAGCTGTAATGCCGAGACCCCTCGGGCAGCCGCCCAAGAAGAGCCCACCTTCCTTGTGGAGTGGGCTTTTACTGATTTTAGCAGCGGCAATCCAGCCGCAGAATGAGCCTGCTGAATCGTGTTACAGATCCAGCGAGCAATGGTTTGCTTTGAAGCAGGAGCACCCAGCTTGTTGGATGCATACAGGATAAACAGCGACTCAGTTTTCCTGACTCTAGCCGTTCTGGCTACATAAACCTTCAAAGCCCTGACCACATCTAGCAACTCGGAATCCTCCAAGTCACGAGTAGCCACAGGCACCACAATAGGTTGGTTCATATGAAAAGATGACACCACTTTTGGCAGAAATTGTGGACAGGTCCGCAATTCTGCCCTGTCCATATGGAAAACCAGATAGGGGCTTTTATGTGACAAAGCCGCTAATTCTGATACACGCCTAGCCGAAGCCAAGGCTAACAGCATGACCACCTTCCACGTGAGATATTTTAACTCCACGGTTTGAAGTGGCTCAAACCAGTGTGACTTCAGGAAACTCAACACCACGTTAAGATCCCAAGGTGCCACTGGAGGCACAAAAGGGGGCTGAATATGCAGCACTCCCTTTACAAACGTCTGAACTTCAGGCAGAGAAGCCAGTTCTTTTTGAAAGAAAATAGACAGGGCCGAAATCTGGACCTTAATGGAACCCAATTTTAGGCCCAAAGTCACTCCCGACTGTAGGAAGTGAAGGAAACGGCCCAGCTGGAATTCCTCCGTGGGGGCATTCCTGGCCTCACACCAAGCAACATATTTTCGCCATATACGGTGATAATGTTTAGCCGTCACGTCCTTCCTAGCCTTTATCAGCGTAGGAATAACCTCATCCGGAATGCCTTTTTCTGCTAGGATCCGGCGTTCAACCGCCATGCCGTCAAACGCAGCCGCGGTAAGTCTTGGAATAGACAGGGCCCCTGTTGCAACAAGTCCTATCTTAGAGGCAGAGGCCATGGGTCCTCTGTGAGCATTTCTTGCAGATCTGGATACCAAGTCCTTCTTGGCCAATCCGGAACAATGAGTGTTGTTCTCACTCCTCTTTTTCTTATGATTCTCAGCACCTTGGGTATGAGAGGAAGAGGAGGAAATACATAAACCGACTGGAACACCCACGGTGTCACTAGTGCGTCTACAGCTATCGCCTGAGGGTCTCTTGACCTGGCGCAAAACCTCTGTAGCTTTTTGTTGAGGCGGGATGCCATCATGTCCACCTGTGGCAGTTCCCACCGACTTGCAATCTGCGTGAAGACTTCTTGATGAAGTCCCCACTCTCCCGGGTGGAGGTCGGGTCTGCTGAGGAAGTCTGCTTCCCAGTTGTCCACTCCCGGAATGAACACTGCTGACAGTGCGCTTACGTGATTCTCCGCCCAGCGAAAAATTCTGGTGGCTTCCGTCATCGCCACCCTGCTCCTTGTGCCGCCTTGGCGGTTTACATGAGCCACTGCGGTGATGTTGTCCGACTGAATCAGAACAGATTGGTCGCGAAGCAGGGTCTCTGCTTGACGTAGGGCGTTGTATATGGCCCTTAGTTCCAGGATGTTGATGTGAAGGCAAGTCTCCTGACTTGACCACATACCTTGGAAATTTCTTCCCTGTGTGACTGCCCCCCACCCTCGGAGGCTTGCATCCGTGGTCACCAGGACCCAGTCCTGAATGCCGTATCTGCGGCCCTCGAGGAGGTGAGCACTCTGCAGCCACCACAGGAGAGACACTCTGGCCCTGGGGGATAGGGTGATCAGCCGATGCATCTGAAGATGTGATCCGGACCACTTGTCCAACAGATCCCATTGAAAGGTCCTCGCATGGAACCTGCCGAAGGGAATGGCCTCGTATGATGCCACCATCTTTCCCAGGACTCGCGTACAGTGATGCACCGACACCTGTTTTGGTTTTAATAGGTCTCTGACCAGTGTCATGAGCTCCTGAGCCTTCTCCATCGGGAGATAAACCCTCTTCTGGTCTGTGTCCAGAATCATGCCCAGGAAGGGCAGACGAGTCGTAGGAATCAACTGCGACTTTGGAATATTTAGAATCCAGCCGTGCTGTTGTAACACTTCCCGAGAGCGTGCTACGCTGATCAGCAACTGCTCTCTGGACCTCGCCTTTATGAGGAGATCGTCCAAGTATGGGATAATTGTGACCCCTTGCTTTCACAGGAGCACCATCATTTCCGCCATTACCTTGGTAAATATTCTCGGTGCCGTGGAGAGACCAAACGGCAACGTCTGGAAATGGTAATGACAATCCTGTACCACAAATCTGAGGTACGCCTGATTAGGTGGATAAATGGGGACATGAAGGTATGCATCCTTTATGTCCAGAGACACCATAATATCCCCCCCTTCCAGGCTTGCGATGACCGCTCTGAGCGATTCCATCTTGAACTTGAACCTTTTCAGGTATATGTTCAGGGATTTTAACTTCAATATGGGTCTGACCGAACCGTCCGGTTTCGGTACCACAAACATGGTCGAATAATAACCCTTCCCTTGTTGAAGGAGGGGAACCTTGACCACCACCTGCTGAAGATACAATTTGTGAATTGCAGCTAACACTATTTCCCTCTCTAAGGGGGAAGCTGGCAGGGCCGATTTGAGGTATCGGTGAGGTGGCATCTCTTCGAATTCCAGCTTGTATCCCTGAGACACAATCTCTATTGCCCAGGGTTCCACCTGGGAGTGAACCCACTTGTGGCTGAAATTTCGGAGACGCGCCCCCACTGGGCCTAGCTCCGCCTGTGGAGCCCCAGCGTCATGTGGTGGATTTAGTGGAAGCCGGGGAGGACTTCTGTTCCTGGGAACTAGCTGTGTTGAGCAGCTTCCTTCCTCTGCCCCTGCCTCTGGCAAGAAAGGACGCACCTCGGACTTTCTTGCCTTTTTGTGATCGAAAGGACTGCATTTGGTAATACGGTGCTTTCTTAGGTTGTGAGGGAACATATGGCAAAAAATTTGACTTTCCAGCAGTAGCTGTGGAGACCAGGTCTGAGAGACCCTCCCCAAACAATTCCTCACCCTTGTAAGGTAAAACCTCCATATGCCATTTTGAGTCGGCATCGCCTGTCCATTGCCGAGTCCACAGGACCCTTCTGGCAGAAATCGACATTGCATTTATTCTAGAGCCCAGTAGGCTAATGTCTTTGAGCATCTCTCATATATAAGACAGCGTCTTTTATATGCCCCAGGGTCATTAATATAGTATCCTTGTCTAAGGTATCAAGTTCCTCAGATAAGGTATCCGTCCATGCTGCTACAGCACTACACACCCAGGCCGACGCAATTGCCGGCCTTAGTAAGGTACCTGTATGTGTATAAATGGACTTCAGGGTACCCTCCTGCTTTCTAACCGCAGCATCTTTTAGGGTGGCCGTATCCTGTGACGGCAGGGCTACCCTCTTGGATAAGCCTGTTAGAGCTTTGTCCACCCTAGGGGAGGATTCCCAGCGTAATCTGTCCGTTGGCGGGAAAGGATACGCCATAAGCATCCATTTGGAAATCTGCAGTTTTTTATCCTGGAGATTCCCAAGCCTTTTCACATAACGCATTTAGCTCATGTGAAGGGGGAAAGGTCACCTCCTGCCTTTTTTCCCCATACATATGAACCCTCTTGTCAGGGACTGGGGTTTCCTCTGTGATGTGCAACACATCCTTCATTGCTATAATCATATAACGGATGGCTTTAGCCAATTTAGGCTGTAACTTTGCATCATCGTAATCGACACTGGAGTCAGAATCCATGTCGGTATCTGTGTCAACAATTTGGGATAGTGGGCGCTTCTGAGACCCTGACGGCCTCTGCGACATAGGATCAGGCATGGGCTGAGACCCCGACTGTCCTAAGGTTTCAACTTTATCCAACCTTTTATGCAAGGAATTAACATTATCATTTAAAACCTTCCACATATCCATCCAATCAGGTGTCGGCGCCGTCAGCGGAGACACCACATTCATTTGCTCCCGCTCTGCTTCCACATAGCCTTCCTCGTCAAACATGTCGACACAAGCGTACCGACACACCACACACACAGGGGATGCTCTTTTTTTTTTTGAAGACCGTTCCCCCACAAGGCCCTTTGGAGAGACAGAGAGAGAGTATGCCAGCACACACCCCAGCGCTATATGTCCCAGGAATCACACAGTTACTTAGTGTTAACCCAGTAGCTGCTGTATATTATGTTTTTGCGCCTAATTTATGTGCCCCCCCTCTCTTTTTACCCTCTTCTACTGTGAATCTGCAGGGGAGAGCCTGGGGAGCTTCCTCTCAGCGGAGCTGTGGAGAAAAAATGGTGCTGCTGAGTGCTGAGGAAGAAGCCTCGCCCCCTCAGCGGCAGGCTTCTGTCCCGCGTTTCTGTATAATATTATGGCGGGGGCTCATACATATATACAGTGCCCAACTGTATATATGTCTAACTTTTGCCAAGAGGTCCTAATTGCTGCCCAGGGCGCCCCCCCCTGATCCCTGCACCCTACAGTGACCGGAGTATGTGGGTGTAGTGTGGGAGCAATGGCGCACAGCTGCAGTGCTGTGCGCTGCCTCAGTGAAGACTGGAGTCTTCTGCCGCCGATTTTGAAGTCTTCTTGCTTCTTTCACCCGGCTTCTGTCTTCCGGCTCTGCAAGGGGGACGGCGGCCCTCTGCAAGGGTGAGATCCTGTGTACGATCCCTCTGGAGCTAATGGTGTCCAGTAGCCTAAGAAGCAGGACCTATCTTCAGAGAGTATGGCTGCTTCTCTCCCCTCAGTCCCACGATGCAGGGAGCCTGTTGCCAGCAGATCTCCCTGAAAATAAAAAACCTAACAAAATACTTTCTTATAGCAAGCTCAGGAGAGCTCACTAAACAGCACCCAGCTCGTCTGGGCAGATTCAAACTGAGGTCTGGAGGAGGGACATAGAGGGAGGAGCCAGAGCACACCAGAATCCAAATTCTTTCTTAAAGTGCCCTGTCTCCTGCGGAGCCCGTCTATTCCCCATGGTCCTTACGGAGTCCCCAGCATCCACTAGGACGTTAGAGAAATACAGAGTTCAAATATACTTATTAAAATAATGCATGCATAAAGGATTGTGCTACAAATTAAGTTAACCTGGTTAAAAACCGTTCACCTGGATCATACTTGGATGGGTCCTATTTTTATGTATTTGATTTAGTAATTGTATTCTAATCCCTTAGGCAGAGTTTGTATTAACCGTTGTTTCCTCCTCATTTCGCCTCTCTAGGGACACAAGGCAGTGCTGCCCTCAGTCTCCAGGTCTGCCTGCACTTTGGGGTCACCCTGGTATTAAGTGGCTTGTGGATTCAGCAGAGAGAAACAAGGTAGCCCAATATGCGGATCACATGCTTTTGTTTGAAGAAGGGTGTTTATATTGGATGGGGGAGAGCCTGAGGGACTTGAGCTGGAGACATCATAATGGCACTCTGCTATGCCTTTTGAACTTACTACATTGGGGGATTACTTTCTATGGACAAGTTATGATGCTTACTCCCTTGGCCACTTGTTTTGCTAGGGTTCTGAAATCTTTGAGCAACTCTGGAAATTTGGGGTCCTGGACTTCATGTAACTGCTGAGGACTTTCTTAAATCCTTACTACGGTCATCTGTGAGAAGAAAAAAAAACCCTGGTCCCTATAATTTATTCTTACTTGCTTACAAAGGGTCCTGACATTACAGTGGTGCTCCTCAGTGGAAATAATCTTTCAATCTTGGCCCGTTAAAGAAAGAGGAGTAAACTCTTACATGACATAGTTCCCAGCATCATATATATATATATATATATATATATATATATATATATATATATATATATATATATATATATAAGGTAACGGTGTGGTGGCGGCACTCAACCAGACTTCACAATTGCAGTTCAAAGATTTATTGCGCCAACATGTTTCGGGGATTAGACCCCGTCCTCAGGGCCAGACAAACCTCTACAGACAAAACTAACACACATTTATAGACAACAAACAAGACATTAGAACAAACCCTACTCACCTGCTCCACGGCGCGACCGCCCGCCAGTCCGTCCGGCTACACTTCCGCATCGCCGTCATCTGACGTCACGGTGCGCCGCGTCGCAGGAGAGTTGCTATGGCAACCTGCCGCAGCTGGGCGATAGCTAGAATACAATGCAATGACAATACAATCAACATAAGCATACAGTTACTTAATTAAATAAACATGCAGCTAAAACGACTCTCCATTAGGCAGCCATTCAGAGAATAAGTTCACTGACAGAAACGTGGCAAAAACGTAGCATGATACTACCAACATTAGTACTGAAAGCTCAGTTATATTTTTAAGAAAGGCTCAGTAGTTTTTAATTTATTTTTTAACTTGTTTATAGATTATCTTCGAATATTTTGGAGTCATGCAGTGGATCACAATTGTCCGTGCAGCTGTGTTGTAAACAGAGGTGATCATGTCATATCTAGCTAATTACAGAAAACATTGTATGCCCAGGTTTTCATTTAATCCTCTGGGCGACAATGTCCCCAGCATATAAATCCACCTGGATTCTCGCTGTAATAGAGTCCTGTCACGATTACCGCCCCGTAATGAGGTCGGAACATGATCAATTAATATTGCCCTAATACTGGCCACATTGTGCCCAGCAGCAAGGCAATGCCGCGCGAATGGTTGCTCACTGGTGCCCTTTTCATGGGCTTTCTTGATGGCACTCCGGTGTAGTGCCATCCTTTCCCGAAATTGGCGTATGGTCTTGCCAACATAGGCAAGACCACATGGGCAGGATAACATGTATATAACATGTGTGGTGGTACATGTCAACCGGTGATGGATCTTAAGTTTCTTACCCGTATGTGGGTGACTAAAGGTGGCCCCCGTAATCAAAGTGTTACAGGTAGCACACCCTAGGCACCTATAGCAACCATTCTTGGCCCGCAAAAAATGGGATTCCTTAATCTTGGTTAGATTGGTGATATCAAGCTTGATCACATAATCACCTATGTTACGACCACGTGTGTGACTGGGTAACAGGGTTGTTTCAGATAGGGATGACAGTGCTGGGTCTGTTTGAACAATTGGCCATAACTGTTTGGCTTTTTTAACTATCCTGTCTGTCCCTGTGGTATATTTATTAACCCAGGGAAGCCTGTTGCATCCTGTTTTCTTACTGTTTTTACCCGGACCTAGTGTTTGTTCAGTTTACATATGCTATTGATGGCTGCACAGTTAATTATCTTGATGTCACCATTACAAACAAGGATGGATCTCTGGCCACATCTATCTATGTTAAAACCACTGATAGAAACACTTTATTAAACCACCAGAGTTTCCATCCCACCTCCTTGCGCAAAGGATTGCCATATTCGCAATTCCTTAGAGTACGGCGCATCACCTCTGATCCAGAGGAGACTGTAAAAGCCATGGATCGGATGCTATTAAAGTTCGTTGAAAGAGGGTACCCCATGAGGGAATTGGAGAAGACCAAACTTAAAGTGCTGAATATGACTAGAGAACAAACACTAGGTCCGGGTAAAAACAGTAAGAAAACAGGATGCAACAGGCTTCCCTGGGTTAATAAATATACCACAGGGACAGACAGGATAGTTAAAAAAGCCAAACAGTTATGGCCAATTGTTCAAACAGACCCAGCACTGTCATCCCTATCTGAAACAACCCTGTTACCCAGTCACACACGTGGTCGTAACATAGGTGATTATGTGATCAAGCTTGATATCACCAATCTAACCAAGATTAAGGAATCCCATTTTTTGCGGGCCAAGAATGGTTGCTATAGGTGCCTAGGGTGTGCTACCTGTAACACTTTGATTACGGGGGCCACCTTTAGTCACCCACATACGGGTAAGAAACTTAAGATCCATCACCGGTTGACATGTACCACCACACATGTTATATACATGTTATCCTGCCCATGTGGTCTTGCCTATGTTGGCAAGACCATACGCCAATTTCGGGAAAGGATGGCACTACACCGGAGTGCCATCAAGAAAGCCCATGAAAAGGGCACCAGTGAGCAACCATTCGCGCGGCATTGCCTTGCTGCTGGGCACAATGTGGCCAGTATTAGGGCAATATTAATTGATCATGTTCCGACCTCATTACGGGGCGGTAATCGTGACAGGACTCTATTACAGCGAGAATCCAGGTGGATTTATATGCTGGGGACATTGTCGCCCAGAGGATTAAATGAAAACCTGGGCATACAATGTTTTCTGTAATTAGCTAGATATGACATGATCACCTCTGTTTACAACACAGCTGCACGGACAATTGTGATCCACTGCATGACTCCAAAATATTCGAAGATAATCTATAAACAAGTTAAAAAATAAATTAAAAATTACTGAGCCTTTCTTAAAAATATAACTGAGCTTTCAGTACTAATGTTGGTAGTATCATGCTACGTTTTTGCCACGTTTCTGTCAGTGAACTTATTCTCTGAATGGCTGCCTAATGGAGAGTCGTTTTAGCTGCATGTTTATTTAATTAAGTAACTGTATGCTTATGTTGATTGTATTGTCATTGCATTGTATTCTAGCTATCGCCCAGCTGCGGCAGGTTGCCATAGCAACTCTCCTGCGACGCGGCGCACCGTGACGTCAGATGACGGCGATGCGGAAGTGTAGCCGGACGGACTGGCGGGCGGTCGCGCCGTGGAGCAGGTGAGTAGGGTTTGTTCTAATGTCTTGTTTGTTGTCTATAAATGTGTGTTAGTTTTGTCTGTAGAGGTTTGTCTGGCCCTGAGGACGGGGTCTAATCCCCGAAACATGTTGGCGCAATAAATCTTTGAACTGCAATTGTGAAGTCTGGTTGAGTGCCGCCACCACACCGTTACCTTGCATAGTGGAAGCAAGCTCCCACCAGGAGGGCACCGCAGCAGTTACCACATTTTGAGGGGAGTGCCGGGATTATTTGCTATTTTTATATATATATATATATATATATATATATATATATATATATATATATATATATATATATATACATACATACATACACACACACACACACACACATATATACACACACACACATATATACACACACATATACACAGTACATATATATATATTTTTTTTATAGGATGCTTTGATATGACTGATGTATTTTAAAGTACAAGTACAATGTTACTTTTTCTACTATTCTTTATATTGCTCTTTATAACTAAAAAAAATGTTTTAGGTAACAGCAATGCTGAGTTTTTCCTATACATAATATGAATAGTTAACTTTTTCTTCCATCTCCTAAATAATTGCCCAGATCTGTCACTCTGTGACTGTGTGGCTAACGCTGGGCATGGCTAGGAGCTCTCATTGGGTTAACAGCAGGTCTATCACACCCAGTCCACAGCTGATTGGGCGAGAAACGCCCTTACACACAGGTTACATCCAATGGGAAGCTCTGTCATTTGGCTGCTGTGTGTTCCCAGAGCAGGATTAACAATTGGGATGAAGGAGCTGCAGCTCCAGGGCCACACCCCAAAATAGGCCCACTGCACCTGCAGCAACATACCCTCCAACAATTTACACATAAAAATCGCTACAAATTCGAAAAGGGGGCATGGCCACGGGTACAGTGGTGTGGCCATGCTCCTTTTCCTATACTTTCAATGGAAGTTTGGAGAGCCAAAAATCGGTACAGACCATAAAAAAAAAAAAAAGGTACTGTACCTGCCAAAAAGGTGCAGCTGGGGTGTATGCCACTGCATCTGCAGCAAGTCTCTGCGCTGTAGATAGGGAAAACAAAACCTTTTACTGCAGCGTCCTATGGGGGTCATTCTGACCTGATCGCTCGCTGCAGTTTATCGCAGTGCAGCGATCAGGTCAGAACTGCACATGCGCCAGCACATGGCTGACAGCTGACGGCTGTCCTTGCCTAGCGATCACCTCTGCCTGATTGACAGGCAGAGGCGGTCGCTGGGCTGGAGGGTGGCGGCACGGTGGCGTTTGACCGCCGTTGGCCGGACCGCAGCCACAAAACGGCGTGGCTGGACCGTGAAGTGGGCGGGCAGCAGCGGCTGTGTGATGTCACACGCAGCCGCTGCGACCCGGATAGCGACGAGTAACTCCCAGCCAGCCGCAGGAGCTGCGCTAGCTGGGAGTGCGATGCTTTTGTACTTGTGCGGGGGTGGGGTGGGGGCGGCCTGACATGCGGGGAGGACTAGCCCTGTGCTGGGCGTCCCCCCGCATGTCAGTGTAAGTGATCATAGCTGTGCTAAGTTTAGCACCAGCATAGATGTGTATGAAAGCGGCGCAGCGGAAGTCTTTCATAGCTCTCCCAGCGCTGCCCTACTCTACGAGCCCCGGAGCCTCCTCTGCATGTGATGTCACAGAAGTGCCTCCCACAGCCGCGCACAGATCCCCAGAGGCCCTGACTCCGCAACACAGCACCTGGCCGGCCGGCTTGGAAGCCCCGAGATGGCTAATGTAACGGATAAAGTGGGTGATATCGCAGAGGGTAATGTCTGGAAGCTGACACTGACACTGCACAGCACTCTCACCTTTTACATTGATTCAGCGAGTCAGCCAGTCACTATTGTTAGCGCCGGTCTCCCAACGCGCCGCATTACAGGAAAGTATACGCACTAAATAAACTACAGCTCCCAGCAACCCTTAGCGCCGAAGCATTCAGACGCTAAGAGCTGCTGGGAGCTGTAGTTTATTGAGTGCATCTTCTTCCCTGTAATGCGGTGTGTTGGGATACCGGTTCTAACAATAGTGATTGGCTGCTGTGCGAGTCTCTGGGAGAGCCACTGCCAAAGGGAGGACAGCATCCTAGCTGCTTCGAGGAGGAGATGCAGGAGAAGCATTACCCGCCCCTCCCCCACTCGCAGTACCTCCGGGCCCCATCCGCGGCACCCGCACACACCCCTCCACCACCCACAGTGGCTCCCGACCCCCTCCCCCACCCGCAGCACCCCCGCACATCCCCCACCCTCTGCACCCCCACCACCGCACCAGCCCCACCACCCTCGTGCAACCACCCCTCCCACCCGGCCCCCATCCGCGTCTCCCCCGCACACGCCACTCCCCCAACCACAGCACCTACTAGGTGATTCATCAGGCCCTGCGTGCGTTGTTCACGCCGTTGCAAGGGGCTACGACCCCTTAACAATTGCACGCCCTTTGTCCGTGCAATATTTAACCACGATTATGATTGGAGGTAATACTCTATATAATACAACTATTGCACGCCACAAGAGCGTGCAAGGGTTAAGGGGACATAGCCCCTCACAACGGTGTGAAGAGTGTCCGTAGGGCGCGATGAATCACCTAGTAGATAAATATTTGCTACAGCTGCACGTGTTACAGTATATACTGAAAAATGTCTCCCAAGGAATATTTAGCCCTTACATAGAGATAAAGCCAATGCCACTTACAGTAGGTATAAACGCAGCTAGACGTAGGCAGATGAAAAAAAACATCCATTCATTCCTTAGACCTTATCAAACAATATAGCAGATACAGTGCATCCGGAAAGTATTAACAGCGCTTCACTTTTTCCACATTTTGTTATGTTACAAACTTATTCCAAAACGGAATAAATTCATTTTTTTCCTCAAAATTCTACACACAATACCCCATAATGACAACGTGAAAAAAGTTTTTTGAGATTTTTGCAAATTTATTAAACATAAAAACACTAAGAAATCACATGTACATAAGCATTCACAGCCTTTGCTCAATACTTTGCTGATGCCCCTTTGGCAGCAATTACCACCTCAAGTCTTTTTGAATATGATGCCACAAGCTTGGCACACCTTATCTTTGGGCAGTTTCGCCCATTCCTCATTGTAGCACTTCTCAAGCTCCATCAGGTTGGATGGGAAGCGTTGGTGCACAGCCATTGTCAGATCTCTTCAGAGATGTTCAATTGGATTCAAGTCTGGGCTCTGGCTGGGCCACTCAAGGACATTCACAGAGTTGTCCTGAAGACACTTCTTTGATATCTTGGCTGTGTGCTTAGGTTCGTTGTCCTGCTGAAAGATGAACCGTCGCCCCATTTTGAGGTCAAGAGCCCTCTGGAGCAGGTTTCTTCCAGGATGTCTCTGTACATTGCTGCATTCATCTTTCCCTCTATCCTGACTAGTCTCCCAGTTCCTGCCACTGAAAAACATCCCCACAGCATGATGCTGCCACCACCATGCTTCACTGTAGGGATGGTGCATGGGTTTTCTCCAAACATAATGCCTGGCATTCACGCCAAAGAGTTCAATCTTTATCTCATCAGACCAGAGAATTTAGTTTTTCATGAGAGTCCTTTGGGTGCATTTTGGCAAAGTCCAGGTGGGTTGCCATGTGCTTTTTACTAAGGAGTGGCTTCCGTCTGGCCACTCTACCATACAGGCCTGATTGGTGGATTGCTGCAGAGATGGTTGTCCTTCTGGAAGGTTCTCCTTTCTCCACAACGGAATGCTGTAGCTCTGAGAGAGAGACCATTGGGCTCTTGGTCACCTCCCTGACTAGGGCTCTTCTACCCCGATCGCTCAGTTTAGACAGCCGGCCAGCTCTAGGAAGAGTCCTGGTGGTTTCAAAACTTCTTCCATTTACGGATGATGGAGGCCACTGTGCTCATTGGGACCTTCAAAGCAGCAGGTATTTTTCTGTATCCTTCCATATATTTGTGTCTTGAGACAATCCTGTCTCGGAGGTTTACAGACAATTCCTTTGAGTTCATGCTTGGTTTGTGCTCAGTCATGCACTGTCAAGTGTGGGACCTTATATAGACAGGTGTGTGCCTTTCCAAATCATGTCCAATCAACTGAATTTACCACAGGTAGACTCCAATTAAGCTGTAGGAACATCTCAAGGATGATCAGTGGAAACAGGATGCGCCTGAGCTCAATTTTGAGCTTCATGGCAAAGGCTGAAAATACTTATGTACATGTGATTTCTTAGTTTCTTATTTTTAATAAATTAGCAAAAATCTGAAAAAAACACAACTTTTTTCATTTTGCCATTATGGGGTACTGTGTGTAGAATTTGGAGGGAATTTTTTTTATTTATTCCGTTTTGGAATAAGGCTGTAACATAACAAAATGTGGGAAAAGTGAAGCGCTGTAAATACTTTCCGGATGCACTGTATCTCTTCTTTAATGTCCATGTTATGGCTGCATGAAACATCATTCAGGGCCTGATTCAGAGATAGATGTATTAGCACAGCCATTGTGTCTTTGTAAGCGGTGGCTGTGCGAGAATGTGTGTAAATAGACAACTCCTGCCGTCTTCTCTGATCTGCTGCTACATTACTGGCCTTAGCATGCTCAAAAATGGGGACGACAACCCACCACATACACACTTTTCGGAAAGCTGACCGCCACTGCCACTTTCCCAACCACAAACGGCCGCAACATGTCAATCATGCTTTGGTTTTGGGGGCACTGTGACCATCACTGCAGATAGATCTGCACATGCGCAGTACAAATCCTGGGCAAGCACAGATCTTAAGACATTGAAGATGTATGAAAACCATTGGGTATGTACACATCGTTATCTGGCCCTTAGTCACAGTACACTAAATCACAATGATCAAAACCAAAAGTGCTGCAAGGTTTATATAACAAAATGTTATAAGTAATAGAACAATCATTTTAATTACATATGTAAACTAACAATAATTTAGAAAAAAAACGCAGAATAATTCAAGTATACTGTAGTATAGTGACACTATCAATATTAACACTACCTGGTATTAAAACATGTAAATCATTCATATTTTGTTCTTAATCTAAACTAAATGCCCCCCACTCTTCCCAGAAAAGTGTATCAAAGCATAGAATCACCCCTGCTGTCACATCCAAATGCAATCTGCAAATTGTATCCAGCAAATATGTTATCAGCTACAGTACAATCTCCAGGCTATAAAACCCATATCCCGCATACAATACTGAAGCAGTGCAAACATATTCTTATGTTGTGAGCCTTTAGGTTGTGATATAAATCTAATATTGTACACGGTTTTCTACTTAACAATGGATGTCCTATGTTCATAGTCCAACTCTGGCACAGAGAAAACTCCCTCCGCTGTAGCGTGCCTTGCTGATTTCTCCAGACCACTTACAGTGCAGTGTTCTATCTGATCCTAAAACTAAAAACAGCCGACTTAGCCAGTGAAGGTCTGGTCATTTTTGTATTATTATTATTATTATTAATAAATATTTCTATAGCACCTGCATACACTGTAGTGCTATACAATTGGTATCAAACACAGTAATTAAACAGTTCTTAACAGATAAAGACGTAAGAAGGAAATGCTAGCAAACTCACAACCAATAGGCCAAAACAGTAGGTTTCATAAAGGGGTGTGGTATATGTGGGGTGTGGCAGCGGAATGCCGGGGGGGGGTGGGGGGATTCGAGCGCAACAAGCCCCTTGCGGGCTCGGTACACCATAGAGTGGGAATAGTCCCTGTTGGTCGGTATGCTGACCGTCGGGATTGTGAGGGGGCAGTATATAGATGGAGGTAAAACATAAATACATCCCTCATAAAGTTAGTCACTACATATTACTTACTGGTTCAGTCAAATTTCAATAGGAAAAAATTATTTGTGGTTCATGTGTCAAAACTGAGGGCTGGTGCTGACTGAAACAGCCACAGTTGTAGGGGCTGGTGTAAATGTAAATCTGGGCGGTAGAATAGTACTCCTAGACATACAGATGACTTGTACCACCAGTGCCCGAAGGTGTGACCACGACAACAAAGATAAAAGTAATGTTTGTTTATTGATGGTACATCGGCAGTTGCAAAGATATGATATGAGAAATGATTAAAAACAGTAAACAGTTCCACAAGAAATAGCAAAAGCTGGTATTCCCTTAGGTGTGGTATCCGCACAAGGCTATCTTGGGTGATTAGGAGATGGAGAGTCCTTTTACCATCACCTAGGTGCTGTATGGTAGATGACAGCTCGAACTGGTCAGCAGATGTTGTACAGAGGCTGATCGTGCTGTAGAGTGAGTAGTACACGTAGACTGACGATTTTGCTGGATGGAACCGGTAACAAAGAACTGTGGATGAAGTGCAGATGAACCAGTGTTAGCAGAGGAGTTGAATGACACTGGTGACGCTAGAGATCGATTAATTTATAGAACAGATGACTTGAGCACTGAAGATGTTAGGGAAACCGATGGCGGAGCACCGATGACATTAGGAAGCTGAACACCGCTGGCAGCCAAATGCTGGAAGACGGTGTTTTAGAGCACTTGCCAATAGCAGAAGGCAATGAGGATACTATGGAGTCAGGCAGGCACCGCAAGGTGGTGATTGGTGCGGGTCTCTGAAGAACTGAAGACACAGGAGCTGGAATACCTGGAACACAGTAATCACAGAGACAGGATACAATGGTAATGACAACCAAAGCACTGACAACTTCCTGGTTCAGGATCAGTCCTTTTATACCCTCAGCAGTGCAGGGATTGGATCAGCAATCAGGCAGAACTCAGCGATGCTGTAGATTGGAGGAACTAGCGTCATGTGATCAGAACCAACATAGGAATCCTGGTTTGTAATCCCATAAGGAGATTTTGCAGTAATGGCGGCTGCAGCCGCAGGGGACAGTGGACGCCAAGCTGCACAGCAAACCCATAGAGCCGGCAGAAGAAGCCACAGCGGGCGAGAGGCACCGCACAGACCTGTTAGTGCTTTGAACTGTAATAATAGCGGCAAAGGCCGCAGCTGACAGGAGACGCTATGCAGATCCATCCAGGCGCTGAGAGCGCAGCAATGGCGGCGGAGGGCGCGGCTGACAGGAGACGCTATGCAGAGCCATCCAAGAGCTGAGAGTGCAGTAATGGCGGCGGAGGCCGCGATGGGCTAGAAACGCCATTCCACTTATAAGAGTGCCTTGTGACAGCATCTGCGGACTGGCAGAGAGGAGATATGAAGTAAGGATGTTTAGCAGCATGATTGAGACCCAGCCCTGGAACGCTGAGCCAGCCTCAGGAGACACCTGAAAGGTAAATAATGGTGTCCTGTAACCCGAATCGTGGCATCATGTTTCCGACACGTAGCAATGCTGGTTTAGGAGTCAGGGGGGTGAGGAGAATAGAATACATGTGGCTCATATGAAGTTTGAAGAGGGTAGTAATCAGGTTGTCACAATCCTGACTGAATTTCTAATGTTCTGTGACTTACCACAGCATATTCTGCAAACATGCATCTGCTTCACATACTAACTGCAGTCTTGATAACTTACTGATTAGCACCCGAGAAGTGAGCAACTGCCAGGATCCAGTGTTCAGCAACTGGGCTCTCTGTTCATCGCACCCAGCTGGCAGTAAGACTGTACATGCTGTTGCTGCATAGTTCTCTCAGCATAATGTGTGTCTATTCATAAAGTCTGCTTCCTAGCAGACCTACTTGGGCCTACTAGGCCTCAATCCACAACAGAGCCTAAGCCTGGAGTATTGCTGTGACAAGTCCTGATCACCTGACTGCAGCACAGCCAATTATGTGACTATCTGAATTTCTCTCTCAAACCAAACATGGGTGCTGCCATGTTTGGCCCGGTCACTTGATCCCTCTGAGCCTATCCTGAGCATCCTGCTGTCCAGCTGATTGTCCCAGCCAATCCCCACACACTGGATGCTATAAGATTGCTGGGTAAGGACTACCTAATCGCCAGTACTATGATTGGCATACCCTGTATGGTTGTTTGCTCTCAGCTACTTCTAGGTTACCTTGCTCCAAGAGATTCCATTTTGCCCTGAGACTGGTTCCATTATGCTTGCAGCTCTGCCTGGCTCATCGGTGTGCCACCATCGATACTCGCCTCCATGGGTGTTCCGCCATCGATCTCCTGCTCCAACGGTGTTCCGCCATCAATCTCCTGCTCCATTGGTGTTCCGCCATCGATCTCATGCTCCATCAGTGTTCCGTCATTGATCTCCTGCCCCATAGGTGTTCCGCCATCGATATTCACCCCCATCGGTGTTCCGCCATCGAAGTTCTGCCATCGATCTCCTGCTCCATCGGTGTTCCACCATCGATCTCCTGCTCCATCAGTGTTCCGCCATTGATCTCCTGCCCCACAGGTGTTCCTCCATCGAAGCTCACCTCCATCGGTGCTCTGCCATCGATCTCCTGCTCCATCGGTGTTCCACCATTGATACTCATCACCATCGGTGCTCATAGATCTCTAGCTACTCTGGTGCTCTGCCACAAATATCCAGTACCATCGGTATCCTTCCCATCTCCAGTAGTCAGTAACCTTATGCGTATTTGTATCGGGACTTCATCAGTGGTTTACACTGCAACTGGGTCTGCTATTGTGTACTCATTTATATTGGGACTTCATCAGTGGTTCACACTGCATCCGATATTACATCTTGCCATCTATGTTACATCTGCTACCGCATTGCCTATGCCTATGTTACTGCATTATCTGTGATACCGATTATTGAGTATATTACCATCTGCCTCTATATGTGTCATCTTGCGTGCTGAATAAAAAGACTTATTCTACTTAACATTCTCCTCCATCCTGGTCACGCCTTCCGGCCTACGCTCAAGTATACCACATCCTGGTTTATGTACAAGAACTTTATTAAAGCACCCAGATTCATATTCCAGTCAGCCCCTATGCCTGAGATCTCTACTGGTCAGAGTCAGACCTCAGGCGTGACACAAGTTAAAAAGGTTCCGGAGGTTAATTATTATTAAGTTTATTATATAGCGTAGCAAATGCTGTTGCTCTTTACAACTGGACACAATGTATGATAAGACAAGCTAGGTAATTAAAAACAGTCATAGAGGTAGGAAGATTAATAAAATGGCCCAATAATTTGATAAGCTGGCCTAATGAGATGCATTTTCAGAGTACACTTGGGTAGTAGAAGAAAGACTTGAAGTACAAGAGAAGGAATTGCAGAGTGGGTGCACCGCAAGAAAAGGGTAAGAAATGTGGGTTAGGGATGCAAATTTAGCACAGAACAAACAGTTGCCATGGGAGAAATTATGTTGATTGGCTCAGTTTTACCGTACATTCAGTAAAGTATAGGAAAACAAGGTAGGGACTGAGAGAGCATAGTAGCTTTAGAAAAACAGTGTGGAGGAAAGATGTGTGTATTTTGTAATGGTTTCTTAGAAGTATATAGCAAGAGTTAGGGGCCTATTTATCAATTTGCTGGATATTCCACCTGCCGAATATTGTGTAGGTACCCCTCTTGCCACCAAAACAGCTGATCAGTCGAGGCATAAATGCCAAAAGACCTCAATTGTTGTTCTGTGGTATCTGGTACCAAGACGTTCGCAGCTGATCCTTTAAATCCTGTAAGCCTCAATAGCCTGGGACTTTTTTTTCAAGCACATCCCACAGATGCTCAATAGGATAGAGATCTGGGAAATTTCAAGGTCAAGTCAACACCTTGAACATTGTCATGTTCCTCAAACCATTCCTGAACAGTTTTTCAAAATTATCCTGTAGAAGAAGACAATGCCATCTGGGAAAACTGCTGCTATGAAGGGGTGAATGTTTAGGAAGGTGGGACATGTCAACGTAACATCCACATAAATACTAGGTTTCCCAGTAGAACACTGTCCAGAACATCACTCTGCATCCACCGGCTTGCCTTCTTCAAATAGTGTATTGTAATGCCATCTTTTCTCCAGGTAAAAGGCACACACGCATAAAACAAGATTTATGGTAAGAACTTACTGTTGTTAAATCTTTCTGCGAGGTACACTGGGCTCCACAAGGAATAACATCGGGGGCGTAGAGTAGGATCTTGATCCGAGGCATCAACAGGCTCAAAGCTTTGACTGTTCCCAAGATGCATAGCGCCTCCTCCTCTACAACCCCGCCTCCGTGCACAGGAGCACAGTTTTCGTTAACCAGTCCAATGCAGTAGCAGGTAACAGATATGACAATCGTTAGTAGCCACACACACCACAGGAGAGGGCGTCAGTGGCTAATGCCATACCAACCCAAAGAAGCTAAGTGCGTCAGGGTGGGCGCATTGTGGAGCCCAGTGTACCTCGCAGAAAGAAATTTAATAACGGTAAGTTCTTACCATAAATCTAGTTTTCTGCTGCGGGGTACACTGGGCTCCACAAGGAATAACATCGGGGATGTCCTAAAGCAGTTCCTTATGGGAGGGGACGCACTGTGGCGGGCACAAGAACCCGGCGACCAAAGGAAGCATCCTGGGAGGCGAAAGTATCGAAGGCATAGAACCTTATGAACGTGTTCACTGAGAACCACGTAGCCGCCTTGCACAATTGTTCAAGGGTTGCACCACGGCGGGCCGCCCAAGAAGGTCCAACCGACCGAGTACAATGGGCTTTCATGGTAGCAGGAGCTGGAAGACCAGCCTGTACATACAGTAAGCATGTGCAATTACAATTCTAATCCATCAGGCCAAGGTCTGCTTGTTAGAAGGCCAGCCACTTTTGTGAAAACCAAACCAGTACAAAAAGAGAATCCGACTTCCTAAAGGATGCAGTTCTCTTAACATAGATATGGAGAGCCTGTACCACATCCAAAGACCGCTCTTTGGAGGAAAACTCGGGAGAACTAAAGGTTGTAACCACAATCTCCTGGTCAAGGTGGAAGGAAGATACCACCTTAGGCAAATAGCCAGGGCGCATTCTAAGAACCACCCAGTCACGGTGAAAAATCAGATAGAGGGACTTACAGGATAATGCACCTAAGTCCGAGACCCTTCTAGCAGAGGCAATAGCCAGCAAAAATAAAACCTTAAGGGAAAGCCACTTAAGGTCTACAGACGCAAGAGGTTCAAACGGATACTCTTGCAAAGCCCCCAGAACCACCGACAAATGCCAAGGGGCCACAGGTGGCACATAAGGAGGCTGAATCCCTAACACTCCCTGAGTGAAAGTATGAACATCTGGCAGGGTAGCAATCTTTCTCTAAATCCATACCGACAAGGCAGAAATGTGAACCTTGAGGGAGGCCAGACGAAGGCCTAAGTCCAGACCCTGTTGTAGGAAGGCCAAGAGTTTGGCCGTACTAAACTTGTAAACGTCATGTAAGAATTCCAGACCCTATGGTAAATCCGAGCAAAAGCTGGCTTAAGAGCCATCAACATAGTTTGAATGACCGCCTCAGAAAAACCCTTGGCCCTCAAGACGGAAGCTTCAAGAGCCACGCCGTCAAAGCCAGTCGGGCTAAATCCTGGTAAACACAAGGGCCCTGAATGAGGAGGTCTGGTCGCTGTGGAAGTAGAAGGAGACGATCTAGCGAGAGGCCCTGTAGATCGGAGAACCAGTGCCGTCTGGGCCACACTGGAGCAATTAGAAGTAGTATTCCTCCTTCTTGCTTGAACTTCCTTATTACTCTGGGCAGGAGTGACACGGGAGGGAACATGTATGGCAGCTGAAAGTTCCATGGAATTGCCAGTGCGTCCACGAACGCTGCTTGAGGATCCCTTGTCCTTGCTCCGAAGAATGGAACCTTGTGATTGTGTCGAGACGCCATCAGGTCCACATCTGGAAGGCCCCACTTGTCCACTAAGAGTTGAAACACTTTTGGATGGAAGCTCCACTATCCGGCATGTACGTCCTGACAACTGAGGAAGTCCGCTTCCCAGTTTAGGACCCCCGGAATGAACACTGCCGATATGGCTGTCAGATGGCGTTCTGCCCACTGAAGAATCTGTGATACTTTCCTCATTAAAAAAAGAGAAGAGATCGTCCTGCACTGCCGTAGACAGTATGTAAATAAGTATCAAAGTGTTTATGTAGAGACCAACAATAGAGAATTAATCAAGTGGAAAAGATCCTTGGTATTGAAAAGTAACACTGTTGGCGGTGCACCCCGGAGGAAAATATGACAATTTAATCACAGAAAAGGGTATCCCAAGGGAAAGGATTTGGGATAAAGAAGTTTACCTCTTTGTGGGGGCACTCATTTGAAATATTTCATATTTATTGTTTAATATTTAGCTTTTAATAGGTCATTTAAAAAATTATGTATAGATAATTGCAAATCACCCTTAAGGAAGAGCTATATAAAACAGCATATGGTGAGAAAAAAGTGTATTCATCAATAATTTAGTGAGAAAAATTCCTATTATGTTCTATTACCTCGGGTGAAAATATAAAAAAAGATCGAAACATACCCGGTATAAACTTCGTTGATCATATGTGGTTGTGTCCCATGTACTCATGTAAGGAAAACATTAACCTAGAAGGAGGAAAAGGTAACATCCCAGAAGGCGCTTTGACAGCAGTTCTCCTGGTTTAAACAGTTCCTATCGCAATTTATAATATAATTTTGCGTTTAATCTTAGCAACTGTGCTTATTCTATTGCCACATACTTCAATTGCTGTAGAAGGGAAATCCTAATAATTTGAATAACAATTTTGAAATATCAGGTATTCACCTTCCAGGTCAGCCGGTCATACCAACAATTTGAAGGACGTACCATAATTCCTGCTCTCAAATTACTGGAACCATATGGTAGGTCAGAAGTGACACCCGCCACTTCAAAAACAGAACTATGTATAACATATAATAAGCGACCATAAATTGCAATAACCATGTACCCTAGATCACAAACAGTTGTTCCTAAATTAGTTCATACACTAGTATTATGAGATCTAGGTCAACTTAAAGCACACTTAATAGGATAATAAATATCACCTAATTTGTAGATATCACAGTTCTGAGACAAACAATGACAATCAAAACAAGTTAATACAAGGCAAAGTAAGGACCCCGTTCCATTGCTCCTGGTAACATCTACTGCCTTCCCATGTGCGCATTAAAACACAGTGAATGGGAGGTGAGAGTATTAACCGGGACGGTACCGGGTAGAAGAAAGAAAGGGTGTTTCTGCTGTCGTGCGCTCTCATGCTCTGGAGTCCTGGTGATAATTATATCATTGCAGGGCTACAGGCATAATCGCAGCACGATGAGAGAACACTGAAAATACCTTAGTGATTCTCAATATGGTTCCAATGTGTAGCAATTGTATATGTCAAGTTGGTATTGTAGACCGGGCAACGAATCAGCAAAACCGGGTGATTGGCTCTTGCTACCACACGTGCATAGGGAAACTGTCCTAAACAGAAGTCTTTAATGATGTAAAGTTAGTACTTGATGTTACAACAGTCACTGTCTCCCCATATATATCTGCATCTACTGGAGCAACATATATGTTGGGGCTCCGGCGGGTAGTGAATCCCCGCGTATCGGGTATCCGATTTCTGCTCTGCTGAATTCTTTGCAGTGAGTGGCTGATAGTCTAATATAAATATATAGTGTTACCCGCAAAGAATGTATAGAATTTAAACAGAGCAGTGTCCGTGCTGTGGCTGCAGCAATCTTCCATGTAGCAAATCTTCATGTATCTCTTACCAATACCCGTTAATTTGCTTGTGGAGACGGAATAGCTGGTATATAGTTGGACAGTTTGACAGAACAGTGTCCGCGCTGCGGCTGCAGTGAGTAGCGTCTCCCACGTAGCGGGTCTCTAAGTAGTTATGTCAGGTAGCCGGTAATTACATGAAGTGACGAGGTTGCTAGGCTGCGATGAGTTGGAAAAAGCAGTGTCTATGCTGCGGCTGCAGCAGGCAGCGTCTCCCTCGTGTCAAGTGTTCGTGTGTCTGTAGTAGATAGCCAGTAATTTATGTCAAATGACAGAATAGCTTGGTCTGAACGTACGTTTCACCCTCCTAGGGGCTTGATCACCATACTTTCCTCATTGCCATGCGGCTTCGAGTGCCGCTTTGATGATTTATGTACACCACCGTGGTGGCGTTGTCTGATTGTACTTGAACAGGCCTGTTCTGTATCAAACGCTCGGCCAAGTTCAGTGCATTGAACACTGCCCGCAGTTTCAGAATTTTATCGGGAGGAGAGACTCCTCCTTGGTCCACCGACCCTGAAGGGAGTGCTGCTCCAACACTGCGCCCCAACTCCTCAGACTGGAATCCGTTGTCAGAAGGACCCAATTGGAGATCCAGAAGTGACGACCCCTGCTCAATTGCTGGTCCTTAAGCCACCAGCTCAGTGACTTCAGGAGACAAGGAGATCATTTGAGATCTGATCCGGTGAGGCAGGCTGTCCCACTTGGCCAGAATCAACTTCAAAAGAGGCCGGGAATTGAATGGAGCGTACTCTACTATGTCGAAGGCAGACACCATGAGACCTAGTACTTACATTGCCGAATGTATCGACACTTGCGGACGAAAGAGGAAGTATCAATTTTTGTCCTGAAGTTTCAGGACCTTCTCCAGAGACAAGAACAACCGTGCCCCCAGGTGTACCAAGCTCTGAGCAGGGACCAGGGAAGATTTCTTCCAGTTGATGAGCCACCCGTGAGTTTGCATAAACTGGATCGTCACATCCAAATGGCGTAGGAGGATATCTGGGGAGTTCGCCAGGATCAGTAAGCCGTCTAGATATGGGAGGATCCTGATCCCCTGCCGGCATAGTACAGCCTTCATTACTGCCATTACTTTGGTGAATACCCGCGGAGCTGTGGTCAAACCAAAAGGTAACGCCCAAAATTGGTAAAAAAGGTTGCCCACCGCAAACCTCAGGTACTGCTGATGTGACATTGCAATAGGAATATGCAGGTAGGCATCCTGTATGTCCAGGGAGACCATATAGTCCTCAGGCTCCAAGGCAAGAACAATAGAGCGCATAGTTTCCATACGAAACTTGGAAACCCTCACAAACTTGTTCAAAGACTTGAGATTGAGAATGGGCCGCGAGGACCCGTTCGGTTTCGGGACTAGAAACAGCGGTGAATAGCACCCCTTGCCTCTCTGAGCCAGAGGAACCTGTACTACCACTCCTGTATCCAGGAGGGACTGTACCACCGAATGAAGAGGTTTTGCCTTCACCGGATACAGAGGGACGTCTGTCTGGCAAAATCGATGAGGGGGACGTTTCTTGAAGGATATGGCGTAATCTCAAGTGACGACTTCCCGTACCCAATCATCTGAAGTGGTCTTCAACCATTCCTGGGCAAACCCTAGAAGTCAGCACCCAAGCCTGGGATCCCCCAGAGGGAGGCCTGCCCCGTAATGCAGCAGGCTTGTCTCTTTTGGAAGCCGGCTGACAGGCAGCCCAGGCCCGCTTGGGTCTGAGCTTATCAGGTTTGGAAGTACGAGCTTGTTTCGGGTACGCCTGACCTTTTGTCTTTCCTGGAGGACGAAAGGGGCGAGAGAAAGTACTTTTAGCCTTAGGCGCCGAACTCGGTAGGCAAGCTGTTTTAGCAAATGCCAAGTCAGCCACAATCTTATTGAGGTCCTCCCCGAAAAGAATGTCTCCCTTAAAAGGGAGCACATCCAGAGTTTTCTTAGAATCCAGATCCACAGACCAGGATCTCACCCTAAGGATACGTCAAGCCAAGATGGACGTAGTAGCAGCCTTGGCTGCCAGCACCCCGGCATCAGAAGCCGCCTCCTTAAGATAATGAGAAGCCGTGGTAATATATGCAAGACATTGTCTAGCATGATCAGAAGCTTTGGAAGGTAGCTCCGCCTCCAACTCTTGGGCCCATGCTTCAACAGCCCATGTCGCTGCAATGGTTGCCTATGCACAGCCCCTGTAAGGGTGTAAATCGCCTTTAAACAACCCTCCACATGTCTATCCGTCAATTCCTTCAGAGAGGTGATGGTAGTCACTGGCAGAGCTGAGGAAACTACCAATCTTGCCACCTGGGTATCTACAGGCGGAGGAATCTCCCAATTTTAACTTAGCTCCGCAGAGAGAGGATAGCGAGCCCACATTTTCTTGTGTGGCGTGAACTTTGTTCCTGGATTTTCCCAGGATTCCTGACGTATGTCAGCCAGGTACTGAGAATGAGGTAAAACTTGTTTAACCACTTTCTTACGTTTAAATCTGTCTGTATTTTTAGAAACAGTCTCAGGCTCTGGTTTATCAGAAACTTGAAGAATCAGCCTGATAGCCTCAATCAAATCAGGGACATCCACCTGTGACCGTCCTTCCCCATCTGAAGCATCAGAGTCAGTGTCTGTGGGGTCCGTGTATGCGCCATCCTCATCAGAGGTGGTGTCTGGAACAGTGGTGGATTGTGAGGAAATAGCGGCCCGTTTAGAAGACGTCTTAGTCTTAGGTGGGCGAGAGTTAGACTTCTTTTTAGTCAGTGATTGGTTCAAGTGCTGTAACTGAGAAGAGATCTGATCTGCCCATAGCGGATTGACTGCAGGGACCATAAACTGCTGTACTGGCATAGGAGGTCCCACAGGGGGCGTAAGTTTAGTTACTAGCATATTGAATAACGTGGAGAAGGTAGCCCAGGGCGGATGATTTTGGACCCCCGTTGCTATAAACCCACAGGAGGGCAAAGCACCCCCAGAACCTGACCTCTCTGCTGCCATGTTTTCCTCAAATGAATCTGCAGCGTCACCTCCATCAATGTGGGATCAGCCCCAGCCCCGGTGCCCCTTGTAGCTGACATAATAATAAGCTCAATATCAGGCAACCTAGTACAATATTAGCAGCACAACATCTAGCAAGAACTCCCAGTATAGTGTATCAGCACACACCGGGAATCCAAGAGATATATGGTGACTAGAAATCACAGAGAAAATACACAGTAGGTATATCTTGTGAAACACTTATATCTACTAATAAACCTGATGCACTGAGCCCCCTCAGGTTACAGAATGTAGGGGTAGCAGGCTGAGTGAAATACATGAAATGGCAGACACTCAGCAGCTACATGCACACACACAGAAAGTCACAATGTACAATGCAGAAGTTATATCACAATAAGACTGCACTGGACTAGCAATACAAAGTAATACTCAGTAGAGTGCTATATATATATACATATATATATATATATATATATATATATATAAATATAAACAGTAGATATAGCAAAACACAGTAAAAACTGGATGTATATCACAGGGTATGTGTACTACCCAACCCTGAGTGTATGCACTTTTTCTTAACTAACACTGGCCCTCATTCTGAGTTGTTCGCTCGCTAGCTGCTATTAGCAGCATTGCAAACGCTAGGCCGCCGCCCTCTGGGAGTGTATCTTAGCTTAGCAGAATAGCGAACGAAAGAGTAGCAGAATTGCTACTAAATATTTTCTTGCAGTTTCTGAGTAGCTCCAGACCTACTACTAGATTGCGATCAGCTCAGTCCGTTTAGTTCCCGGTTTGACGTCACAAACACGCCCTGCGTTCGGCCAGCCACTTTCGCGTTTTTCCCCGACACGCCTGCGTTTTTAGCACACTCCCGGAAAACGCTCAGTTACCACCCAGAAACGCCCCTTTCCTGTCAATCACTCACTGATCAGCAAAGCGACTGAAAAGCGAAGCACAGACAACAGCAAAACTGCTAAGTTTTTAGTTAAATAACTAAGCGCATGCGCCCTGCGTACCATGCGCATTTAGCAACAAATCGAAGCATAGTGAAAATCGGCAACAAGCGAACAACTCGGAATGACCACCACTGTCCACTGACAAGTAGAATACTAAAGTGTCCTGTAAAATGCACAGCGCTGACGTGCAGGCGGCTTTACAGAGGAGGATTTGCCCAAGCAGTCCCAGAAACAGCGCAGCTCCGTGAAATAGCGGCTGACGGGGAGTGAGGGATATGCAGCTCCAGGGTGGGAACATTTGTCTAAATGGCGCCCTGGGGGAGGGACTACAGGTCAAAGCCTTATCCCCCTTGCTGGCTTCCCCACCGGGCGCTGCGGCTGTAATCAAACTTTTTTTTAAGAAAACCGACCTGTGCCCAGTGTCCTGGTGGCTAGTGGAGCGTTTTCCCCTTAAAGTGTCCACGGCCGTGCCGGATCGCGATTACAGCGGGCCAGAGAGACCCCTTACCACCTCTTGTATGCAGCCACACGATCCTGGAGCACAGCGGTGAGTGTGTGACTAACTGAGAAGAACTCCGGAGCCTCTGCTGTAGATACCCGGCAACCAGGGCGCGGGAGTATACAGCACCGCTGGGGGGTGATGGAGCTGCAGCAGGGAATGTCTGTCTGACATCTAGTCACTGCTGCAGCCCTTGAAGTCTTTCTTTTCTTCTGAAAAAATGCTTTTCTTAGGGCTGCAGGAGCAGCCCCCCTGTTGACTGCCTGCTTACTTCAAGGCACCTACTACAAAACTGAGCTCCTCTGCACGGAGGTGGCGTTATTGAGGAGGCGGCGCTATGCATCTTGGGAACAGTCAAAGCTTTGAGCCTGTTGGTGCCTCGGATCAAGATCCTACTCTACACCCCCGATGTTATTCCTTGTGGAGCCCAGTGTACCCCGCAGCAGAAAAATAGGATTTTGGTACTTACCAGGTAAATCCTTTTCTTTGAATCCATAGGGGGCACTGGAGTACTCTTGGGATATGGACGGCTTCCACAGGAAGTAGGCACTGAATAAATAAATTTTGAAACTACACCTCCCCTCCATATTCCTGAGTACCTCAGTGTTTTTTACTGAGCCGAACAGGAGCGATAGAGAGGTTGACAATGTAGAATTACATATAACATAACGGACAACAATAAAGTTGACACAACATTACTGACAACTAAACAGTTGACACCATAACTTGTTAATCTAAACCAGTCGGTGAAAATGTGTTACCATAAGATCTACTGAACCTACCCCAAACCATGTAAACTGCTCTGGGTGGGCGTCCAGTGCCCCCTATGGATTCAAAGAAAAGGATTTACCTGGTAAGTACCAAAATCCTATTTTCTTTTTCATCCACTAGGGGTCACTGGAGTACTCTTGGGACGTACCAAAGTTTCCCCCGTGGGCGGGAGAGCTGTTTGGCACCTGTAACACTAGGCGGCCAAAGCTAGATGCTGATGCCGCCAACGTATCAAACTTGTAGAGGCGCACAAACGTGTGCACCGAAGACCATGTAGCCGCCCGGCAAAGCTGTGTCGTAGAAGCTCCACGACTCGCTGTCCATGATGTTCCCACAGCCCGTGTGGAATGAGCTGTTACTGATGTAGGCGGCTGTAACCTAGCATGAAGGTAAGCCTGACGTATGGTCAGTTTAATCCAACTGGATAAGGTCTGCCTAGAAGCTGGCCAACTCATCTTGGCAGCATCATAGAGAGCAAACAACGTATCCGTCTTACGAACGGTCGACGTTCGGGATACATAAATGCGTAATGCGCGTACCACATCCAACCTACCAGAGTCTCCTGTAACACAGGAACTACTATTGGTTGATTGATGTGAAAAGATGACACTACCTTTGGTAGAAAAGCGGAATTCGTCCGGAGTTCTGCTCTGTCATCATGAAACACTAAATACGGTGGCTTGCACGACAAGGCACCCAAATCTGAAACACGCCTTGCTGACGCTAAGGCTAAAAGAAAAATTGTTTTCCCAATTGAGAAATTTAATATCCACTTGTTGTAAGGGTTCATAATAAAAAGACTGTAAGAAATCTAAAAACCAGATTCAAGTCTTATGACGCAGTAGGTGGAGTGAATGGAGGTTGAACTCTTAGGACACCCTGCATAAAGGTGTGAACCGATGGCAATAGGGCCAATCTACTATGAAAATAAATGGACAACGCCGATATCTGCACTTTAAGTGTGGATAAACTCAGACCTCTATCTAACCCCATCTGTAGAAATAACAAAAGACGGGATAACTTAAAAGATGATGTCGGAAACTTCCGAGCTTCACACCAACCTACATAGGCACGCCAAATTCTGTAATAATGAGCTGCCGTAACCGGCTTCCTAGCTCGTAACATGGTTGGTATAACAGATTCTGGAATGCCTTCTCTTCTTAAGAGGGCTGTCTCAACAGCCACCCCGTCAAACGCGGCCGCGCTAAATCGGGGTAAAGGAACGGACCCTGCTGTAACAGGTCAGAACGTAGTGGGAGCGGCCAAAGACCGACTGCGAGTAGACCGCGGAGATCCGAGAACCAAGCTCTCCGAGGCCAAAGAAGCGCCACTAGTATAACTGTGACGGACTCTCCTTTGATCCGTTTTAGCCACAGAGGGAGCAGTGGAAACGGTGGAAACAGATACACGAGACTGTATGGCCACGTGATTGTGAGAGCATCCACCGCCACTGCCTTTGGATCTCTCGTTCTGGACACGACCTGGAACGTTTGATGATTGTGGCGAGATGCCATCAGGTCCACCTGCGGGTAACTCCATTTCTGGACCAGCATGTGAAATACTTCTGGATTTAATGCCCATTCTCCTTGAAAATTCAGACGGCTGAGATAATCCGCCTCCCAGTTGTCCACTCCCGGAATGACTACTGCCGACAATATCATTTGGTGATACTCGGCCCAATAGAGGATTCAAGCTACTTCCCGCATTGCCATACGGCTTTTCGTTCCTTCTTGTTTGTTGATGTATGCGACCGCCGTCGCATTGTCTGACTGCACCTGAACAGCCTGTGCCTGCAGCCTGTGCACTGCTTGTCGTAGCGCATTGTAAATTGCCCGGAGTTCCAGGACATTTATAGACAGCAATCTTTCGTGAACCGCCCAGAGACCTGGAGCTGATCATTTTGAACTACAGCTCCCCAACCTCTGAGACTCGCGTCCGCCGTGAGAATTATCCAATTCCAGGCACCGAACAGTTTCCCTGCGGTTAGATTCTGTACTTTGAGCCACCAGAGTAAAGACACTCTGGCCCTTGGAGACAACCTCACCCTGCGGTAAATCTGCAGATGCGAGCCCGACCACTGTGCGAGCACATCCAATTGAAAAGGACGTGAGTGAAGTCCTCCGAACTGAAGCGCTTCGAAAGCCGCCACTATTGTGTCTAATAGGCGAATGCACAAATGAACCGAGACTGTGCGTGGCTTGAGCACTAATTGTACCAGATGACGAATGACCTGTACTTTCTGTTCGGTTAGGTAAATTCTTTGATTTACCGTATCGAGAATCATGCCTAGGAATTGAAGTCGTTGAGACAGAATCATTCAGGAATTCGCGTAGACAATGGTAGGAAATCAGATTTCCCCCCCCACTTGGTCTGCGATCTATCTCGTTTGGAATCCGACTCCGCCTGTTAGGAACGTAGCCAAAGTGGACGTTATGCGCCACTAGCGAAGCTGAAAACGCAAGAACCAACTGCCAACCTCCAAAGAAGCTGTAGGTAGCAAGAAGTGTAAGGTGGTCTTTATTTAGGGCAAACCTGAACTGGAGTGCCCTGCCCCTACAGCCTTGTTACCTCAAAACCCTTACCAAAGCAGGGCGAAGCAACAGCCCTACTGCTGTGTAGGGTACACTCCGATAGGTAGTAAAACACCCAATAATTGTAATTGTCTCATTGGAAATCGTTCAGCCTTCGCTGAGAACCTGACGTACTGGCCTGGTGCTATGAGGGCTGGCGGTAAATCGACAGCAACAATCTAACTGAAACAGTAAAAAAAAAAATTCCCCCCCCCCCCCCCTCAGGCAGTACATGCCCCCGCATTCCCCCAAAAGAGGACCGGTAAGGGTCTGTCTGTGCAGTTTTTACGCAGAGCACTAACCACTATACGATCACGACAACTTAAACGGGTCAGGTAGGAGACGAACCTACAATCTTGTTATCTATAGTCAGATGCGTTATACATTGCGCCACTGGCCCAGATTCGTATTTGTCCGACACACTGTGTGACCGACTTTGCAGCGAAGCTGCTTGTTTGACTATGCATTAGACTTAGCGATCATGTACTCCAACCAGTGAGTACACCACGGAAGTAACGTGTGTATTAACCTGCATTACCGTGCATGTGGTTACCAGCAATAGTGACTCTTCCTGTAGAGTCATGCTGTACAAAAACAATTAATAAATTAAACTCCTAACAACACCCCGCTCCTCCAGATGCTAAGTGTTGTAGAGCAGCAACCTCCGGGAAAAAACCAGGAAGGAACGTAAAAAGAAAATGGTGTCCTACCATGTTTTTCTTTTTCTTTTTAACACCTGTTAAACCAGGATCTGAACCAGTGTCCATGCAATCACAGTGTTCACTGTGGCCGGAAAGCCTAACCACTTAGCTACAGAGCCACCTGTAAAAACAATAAGCAAAGCTGCTGCAGATGAGGCCTGAACTCACCATGTTTGCCGTGCTCAACAGATACTGTTTAATAAGCACTGTGTGCTGACCAATTAGTCTTGCTTACTGCAAAATAGATTTTTAATGTCAGCATATTATATATATATATATATATATATATATATATATATATCTACACATACATACAACAATGTATATTCACACATACTCAGACCTTAATAAATATATATATATTCCATATATGCATACATACACATATATATTATATACCCATATACAGTATCCAGATATATCCTGATACAGAGGTATAATAAATTTTTTAGAAGTCTGAAACTAAATGTGACCTCACACAGGCTTAAAACCTGAGATGACTGCTGCTTAACCACAGCTTAGTTAATGGGCCCTATCTAGTGGCCGGCGCCGGGAGCGCGCTCTTGGGAGCAGCCTCTGGAGAGCTATCCTGACTGTTAAACCTATGGTAGGTTTATATTGATAGTGTAAGCCCCAACTGAGCTATTTTTAACAGTTTGAACTAGCATGTATTAGTATGCAATCTAGTTGGATCACCAGTTTCCCCTAGATGGCAAAACACTATGCACTTTGCCTAGCTTCCAAGCTCAGATGAGTTTGGGCGTATCCAGAGTGGTGTGGCTGTAGATTAAAAATACCTACAGCACCTTGTACTCCCAGGTGGCTAATCAGGCCCAACACTGCTTAGCTTCCAAAATCAGATGAGATTGGGCGTATCCAGTGTGGTGTGGCCAAGTGAATTAAGCCAAAGCTGCTGCAGGCTTTGCAGTGCTCCACAGATAGTGTTTTATAAGCACCATGTGCTGACCAATTGATATAACATATCTTACTTTACAATAGTGAACAAAGCCAGTATTTGGCTGCCACAGCCATGATTCAGATTTGCAGTCTTTAGGATCATTATAAACGGTTTATGAAATAAATAATTAGTAAGTGTATACCCATGTTTTAGACATGGCAAGGAAACTGCTTATTAGTAATTGCTGGTGTCTTACTAATGCAGACAGACAATACAAAAAAAAACAAACAAAGACAGACAACTTGCACTACTCAGTAAATAGCACTAAGGTGTCTCTATAAATATATATCTGGCCAAGTGCAGTGCACGCCAGCAATATGCCTGATCCCAAATTCCCCTTAACACCCCTGCGCCTTCAATGGAGGAGAGATGTAACACAGGAAATTCTGGAAATACAACAGGAAAACAACAGGAAGCATGGTTAATATGTCCCCATGCTCACAGTATAACACAAAGTGCCGACTTATAATTATGTAGGCAGATTTAATAAACATCTTATGTTGCACTCAAACCTGCACATGTAACTTGTATCCTGTTTTAACAAAGACTTCATAGTCTATTGTAATACATATGCAGCGCTGCTGTATTCCCTTTATCAATAAGAGTTGAATCATGATCTTTTATCCAGTGACCCTGACATTTCTGTGTGCAGGGAACATCACTGTGGCAGCAAAGTTACTCATGGAGCGGCCTGTGCATAAAACCATGTGGCTGACGCAGCTCAGAGCGGCGGGGGACCACACACACACAGTATCCCACACAGTGGGGCGGCAGCGTGAGCTGACCGCCCCGTTCAACATACCTGGACCCTGTGGTGAGGGCTATGACGGGGCTTCTCTGTAAGTTCCGTCCAGCCTTTACTGCAGGTTTTAGTCCTGCACGTGGTAGTGAGGGAGCTCTTTTTAGAGAGGTCCGACACCCACAGCTGCTAAAGCAGCCTTCACTATCCCGGACCCACGCCTATTGGAAGGGGGGAAGGGATGTGGTAAATCGTTGAAAAAAGAAAAAACTTAGAAAAAATTCCAATGAAATGTGGACCTCTGTGGCAGCAAAGCCACAAGCCTACTAACTGTGTCGAGCACAGAAAAAACACTGAGGTACTCAGGAATATGGAGGGGAGGTGTAGTTTCAAAATTAATTTATTCAGTGCCTACTTCCTGTGAAAGCCGTCCATATCCCAAGAGTACTCCAGTGACCCCTAGTGGATGAAAAAGAAATAAAAATTTGTTTTTATCAGATTGCTCCATGGTTCAGTTCTGATGCTCACTTGTACACTGTAGGCGCTTTCAGTGGAGGACATGGGTCAGCATGGGTACTCTGACTGGTCTGCGGCTACGATCTGTGGATTAAACAACACAGGCTAGCCTTCACTCCCCACACTCATCAATGATCCTAGGGTGCCGCAATAGGTTACAAATAACAGTGCAGTCCATGAGACTTGTTAAGTCCCCTGGGACTAACCATATCAAGGTGAAAAATTCACTTTGAGTCAAGCTGTAATAAGGCCCTGGATCTATTGCCGCCCCATAGTGAGAAAGGCACGTGGTCTATAATTTTATACCAGAACATAGCCATGTTGTGTCTCAATTGAACAAAGTGTCACCTGTCAGTAGAGCAGCCCTAATAGCTGACAGGTGCTAAGTCATACAGACCTTAAACTGGCACGGTGTCTTGCCAAAACAGTGTAACCCACATGGGCAAGACAGCATATAGACCACACATTTAGAGGTGCAGGTCAAAGGCCACCTAATGTCAAACCTTTTGCCTGTAAATGGGTGCATGAGGTAGTCAATGGTTTCAATGAAAGCCTCACTGACGAGGGGTCAACAAGTTGTGTGTGGAATGGAGGCATGAGAGTGGAGCGTAGGAAAGTTTCTCAAGAAGCTTGGATGGGGCATGGGAGTTGAGAGATGGGGTGGGAAGAGGAGAGATTTTGGGTTAGAATTTATTTTCTGAATAGGTATAATAATTATGGAAAATACCAGTATCAGAGGGAGAGATTACAGATGTTAGTTGAGTCTGGGATAAGCACAGTCTACAGAAAGCTGTGTACTGGTAAATACGTGTTCTATGATCCTACTTACAATATAAGTACAAAGAGGCATTAAGCAAAGAGTATTCCAGCAAACTCTGAACTGCATTCACTGCTTTTTCAACCATCAATAAAAATTAATGTTTGAAAATGTTATATATAAAAAAAAAAAAAAACCACAAGAGAAAACACCAACCATAAATTACATTTTATTTGATTCAATATGCAACACCTATAAAGGTTTTGATGGCATATTTTTTTATAAAATATATGTACTCTACTTAGCAAAGTATAAGAGAACATCTACTGTAGTCTAAAGGTGCCCATACACTAGACGACCTGTAAGGGATGATTTATCTTTAACGATTTCCCTTGAACTCCCCCGGCAGTCCTGGGCAAACTACAGATATATCTTAAGGCAGAGGTTCTCAAACTCGGTCCTCGGGGGCCCACACAGTGCATGTTTTGCAGGTCTCCTCACAGAATTCCAAGTGAAATAATTAGCTCCACCTGTGGACCTTTTAAAATGTGTCAGTGAGTAATTAATACACCTGTGCACCTGCTGGGTTACCTGCAAAACATGCACTGTGTGGGCCCCCGAGGACCGAGTTTGAGAACCTCTGTCTTAAGGCTACATCCAGGAGCATGCTGTTGTTGACTATAGCCTCAGATCTTCCCTACAGCAGGGAAGATCAGAAACTCAGACCAACGACCAGCAGGGCTGCGAATCGTGATCGTCCATGGACACTGAACGATCTGCACTGTTATGAACGATTTGTCATTCCGATCTATCGAAAATGGCCAAATCGTTCATAATATCGTGTAGTGTATGGGCACCCTCAGTGTGAGTCGGCACCTGCTTGTATTTGGAAAGCGTTGTTACAAGCTAAAATATCTGCTTTTACACCAATTTAATTTTTTTTTTTTTAATAAAGTTTTTATTCTAACACCATTTGAATTTGACATTTACTATATTTATTAATTTCTTGTAGTCCAATATGAACGCAATTGTGAAATAACTTTAGACTATAGAACATTTTGGAATGTACAATAACTTACAGGTTTGTCAAAATGTTCTCAGCTGAGAATTACATTGTTCTTTATAGGGTGTGGTCGACCACATTTAGGTCGACAGTGTCTAGGTCAGGGGTGAGGAACCTTTTTTCTACCAAGGGCCATTTGAATATTTATAAAATCCTTCGGGGGCCATACAAAAATTATCAATTTAAAAATTAGCCTGCCCCCAGTCAGTAGTTATGCCAGATTAGATATACCCCCAGTCAGTTGTTATGCCCCATTAGAAATGCCAACTGTCAGTTGTTTTGGCCCATTAGATATGTCCCGTCAGTTGTGATGCCCCACTAAATATGCCCCCTGTAGTTATGCCCCATTAGATATGCCCCCTGTAGTTATGCTACATTAAATATGCCCCCTAGTAGTGCCGCTTACACACACGCATTAAAAGAAAGAAAAAAAACCCACAATGCTCACCAGCCCTGCTCCTGCTTCCGGACCGCTGCTCTCCCTCTCCTCGAAACTATGGGAGAGATGTCATGACGTCTCTCCCATAGCGCCGCACAGCCACACATGTACACTGCCTGAGCAAGAAGCTGGAGCTCAGGAGTGAGCTCCTGCCTCCGGCTGCTGCTGAGGAGCTGGGCGCCCGCTGGTGGTAAAATCTCAGCGGATGCTCGGCATCTCCTCTCGTTTAGGTGAGCCTGGGCGGGCCGGATCAAGTGGCTTTAAGGGCCTTATACGGCCCTCGGGCCTGAGGTTCCCCACCCCTGGTCTAGGTCAACCAGTATTGGTCGACAGGGTTTCTAGGTCGACAGGTCAAAATGTCGACATGAGGGTTTTACTTTTTTTGGGTGTCGTTTTGTCCGTACAGTGACCGGGAACCCCAATTAGTGCATCCTGTCCCCTCGCATGGGTCACCATGCTTCGGGCAAGGTGCCTCGCTGCACTCAGCACAGGTTACTATTCCCGACCGACGTGGATCGTTAAGTATAAAAAAGTAAAAAAATTAAAACTTTTTTTGTGAAAAACTCATGTCGACATAGGACATGTTGACCTAAAGACCCTGTCGACCTAGAAACCCTGTCGACCAATAGTGGTCGACCTAGAGACCGGATACCGTTCTTATAATACAGTATGAAACTAACCATGAATCCACACTTTGAGATTATGCAAGTTATCACAGGTTGTTCACAACATGAAACTATACTGTCATTTATTCCATCAAACTAAAATAAAGGACATTTTGTCATATAATATAAAAACATCAATAAAACTCTTGTCAATAACACAATGTTTAGTTTTAAAATAGTGGAGCGGGAGCAAGGCAACAGAACAGAGGCGCCAACTGCGACCCCATATAGTAAGAAGAGATCATGATGCAATGTTTTTTGAGGGTCCCATGAAATTTACCAAATATTTTACCATTGAGTTTGTTTCATAGAGTCATGAATTTTACGATGGATATCAAGATTCTTTTAATATTGTTTTTAAATATACATTTACGATTTTACCGGCATCTGTTTCATATAAGCATATACATACACACACAAAGAAAAAATCTAAAAGCAAAAAAAACATCAGTCTACAAAACCAGATGTTTACTGAGAGACTGGGAATACTGAACTGCAGGGTCTGCTGGCATTCATACTTGCATCCTCTGAGTTTTGAAACAGCATCAGGACTACCAACAGTGCTACAACACTAAATTCCACATCAATGCAAAATCTTCAAAATGTTCTGGTCATTTCAAAGGCCCCAGAGACAAATGGAGCCTCACAGACATGTGAGATGAAAGCCAAATATTTCCATTGTAACATTCTTTTTTCATTAACAATGAATTTTAGGAAAGTTATTAATATTTATATTGCAAAACTATGCAGAAGGATTACAAATTGTTTTATGAAACCAAGTAATAAAATAGAACACAGTAAATGCCATTGGAATAAGAATAAACCATTTATTAAATTCAGAGTTTTGTTATTATCAATACAAAATTTGCATTGATCCAATGATTAAAAAAACAAACACACACAGCAACATAGGGCAATTAAGATACATGTATAAGAAATCTATTATACTAACGGTAATTGAAACGTACATTTGATCAATAGAGAACACTTAAAAATAATTTGTGCATTAGTAAAGATTTACTATAGTGCATTGGGTCTACTCTAGACATTAATTGAATATAACTGGACCTTTGATACGGATATGATTTTCTGTAATGTATTCATGATTCCTGTTTGATAGGTGGAAAGACACTTTGGGTGTATGCAATTGCGGTCGAAATGCTGCAAATGTCGAAAAACGGGGCATTTTCGACAAAAAAAAACCTGTCGAATTGGATTCGACAGTGCAATACATTACTTTTCGACTAAAAACCTGCCGTTTCAGATTCGACTTTTTGCAATTCGACATTTGTCAAATTCGACATGTCTGCAATGGTAAAAATGCGGCTTTTCGACAAAAGTATATTCAATTGAAGAATGTCGATTCGACAACAGTGCTTTTTGACAGTCATTTTGCCAATTTCATTCCGCCTCATTTTGCTGTCGTGATCTAATAAATTTTTCTAAAAACGCGTTTTTTTGTGTGTTTTTTTGATTGCTAATAGCATATCTATTTATATTAGAAGGGATTATCTACTTGGTTTGTCTATTTAGGAGCCACAAGTATTATTTATTTAAGCCCGAGGCTGTCCCCCCCCATCCAAGGGCGGCTGGTTATGCTTAGGAGGGGGGACCCCACGCAATTTTTTTAAGGTTTTTTTTTTGTAAACACTTTTGTGCCGTCCATGAAGTCGAATCCAGGACGCACACTATTCGTCAATTGGTCCGTTTTTCGACAGCGGGACTGTCGAATCCGTTTTTTATTGAATATGTCGAATTCGGGTCCCGGCGGCCGGGATCCGACATCAAATTGTGTCGAATCCATACCCCTTTACCTACAAAATACAAATTGTGATTGTGGTGTGATGGCAAGAAATGACATGCCCATACCAAATCTCCATGATAAGCCAGCTACAGCGTTCTACCCAGAAAATGCTGGATGGCACTCAGTAGTACCTGTGTGGGGACAGTGTTATACCTGGCAATAATTAAACATATTGATATCATATTTCAAGATATTTGCAGCCCACTTGCTGGCTGAACACTTAGTGTTTTAAAAGACTCTGAAGGTTATTGCCCACTTGCTGGATGGACACAGATATAATTGTGTCCAGCAATGCACACACACACAGGGCATGTCTGCACTCTGTTTACCCTATTCTCTGCAATGTTCTCACCGTCCAACCAAGCCCTTAGTCCGTGGGCCAGACCAAATGTCGGTACCACAAAGAGGGGCAAAACTTGAGTGCACTTTTCTTAAAGATATAGATATATATATAGATAGGCCATAATATTTCTGTATGATAACCGCCTTAAACCACAGCTTTGTGATAAAAAACAACAACCACGTATGAACTGTTTGATTCACTGTTCTGATGAAGGTGCTGATTCAAAATTGGTGTCCGTACAAAGTCTAGAATCATGGAAAACCTTACTGAGAGCAGTTGAAATTAGACGTCATGACATTATCTTAAAAATAGCAAGAGATTTATCGGATGGAGAAATACCACAGGTGCAATATCATCACAAATGTCGAAGCATATTTACAATGAAAAATTACTGGACTTAATTCTTAAAAAGGACAAAATTGCAGGTGATGTTACACTAACGTCTCGCCAGCTGCCAGTTCGAAATCAACCAAGGTCATCAAGAGTTTACGATGCTACTGTATATGCATATTTTGTCAGAAGGTCAATAAGTACCGAAAGTATCGAAATACAAGAGAGCCTTTGATTCAGTGTCGCAAAATTCGTGCTGATGATACAATTAGACGTGCTGCCATAAGAAAAATGGATATCGGAATGATAGCTACAACTAGTAAAAAAATTGTAGCTGCTGAAGCTCTCTACCACAGGTCATGCTACCGTGAGTATACGAGAGATGAGCCTGCTTGTAGCAGAACAGACAAGAAAGAAGACAGCGATGATGAACTTTCATATGAAGCTGCTGAGATTCATGCTTATGCAGAATTATTTTCATTCGTTAGAAAGGAGTTCCTTCAGCATCCTCAAGTGCTGTATATGTCGGATCTTGCCTCAAGAATTGTGGCTTCTATGACATCTCTTTCTGTTCAAGAAATAAAAGATTCAACTACGAAGCATATCCGACGTAAATTGGAAACCGCGTTTTCCAACGTCTTGCATATAATTCCCTGATGACCACGGTAAGATTCTTCTCTATCCGAACAATCTGTCGATGTATGAGCTTGCAAAAGAAAACCAGACATTGAAGCGTGAATTACACAGTTTAAAATCGGCTAATACAATAGATGTAGTTAAGTCGGCACTGCTCAGGTCATAGAAGAGACCGCAAACAAAGACACTCAAACTCCAGGTGGCACAAAATGATTTAGTCTAAATCCAGGTGCAGTGAGTAAGTACTACATAACATCCGAGTAAAGAAGCATGTATCTCAGGCAGTTGAGAGACATGTTAGGCCAGAATAGCACCCGTCTATCACATCCTGATCTCCAACAACCTAGAATTAATAAAGATGAAGATGTCAAATCACTGGTTGACCTCATGAAGAATAGTTGGATCAATCCGATGCACCATGAGAGCTCTGAATTATTAAGTCTATCGACTGGTGTCATTGCGCCAGCAGAAATTGTGGATGATATTCTAAAGGCTCATCAAGTCGGAGAAGATGCATACGAGAACTTAAAAAAAAAAACGCCTTGAAGAAAGCTCCCCTAGTACATCTTTTCATGATAAGATCACTAAACAAAGCTTAAAAACATTCTCTAATCTCAAACCAAAGAAGATAATTGGAACTGGTTGGGTAAAGCAAATTATTCTTAAGGCAGACCGAAACCTATTTGATCACATGGTTCTGATTGCCGAAAGTCGACAGCTTGACATGAGAGACGTTCTGTCTCACTCGCTAGGACCTCTGCCTTGGTCACTCGCTAATGGTGATGGGTCATTAAGGAAGACAAACAAGGCTGCACTTGCACGAGAGCTGGAAAATAATGTTTCCCCAGCAGAAGACATCCCTTCCAACTCAGCCTGCATAACTGACGGAATGAGCTTAGTACAGAAAATGACGGGCAGTGAAAAGACTTTCGCAGAGCTTTCCGATTCCACTCTTTTCCGTATATTACATGAGGGTGCAAAGAGTCCACAGATTGATGTTTTTGACGTGTACCATGACGCTTCAATTAAAGATGCAGAAAGATGCAATACTGGATCAAGCAAGAGTCTTCAGTTCAAAAACATTGCACCAGCGCACCATATTCAGCAATGAAGAAAATTTTTGTGCAACTCCTCAAACAAGTCCGCTGTTATTCAGTTCTTGGTTGAACAGTGGAAGTTGCGAAAGAAGATGAGCAAACTACAAGACAAAGTATTCTATGTAACGTGCAGTGAAATGTGCTACACAATCACAAAAGACGACTGCGAAGAAGTTACTGAATTGAAGTCTACACAAGAGGAAGCATATACTAGGATGTTACTACATGCATTGCATGCGGCCGAAACAGGTTCTGAGGCAATATCGGCTGAAGATACTGAAGTACTTGTACTGTGCCTTGGATTTGCACGCAACATTCAGTGTTCAATGTATATCAAGTGCGGAACGCAGAATAGGACTCGGTTCGTGGACATTAGTCAAATGGCCAACTTATTGGCAAGCAATGTCTGTGATTCGCTTGTTGGATTGCATGCTTTCACCGGATGTGACACTGTGAGTGCATTTGCAGGTCGAGGAAAGATTAAGGCATTGAATCAGCTCAAAAAGGACAAGACCATCCAGCACATCTTCAGTGAACTTGGCAAAGAGTGGGAAATTACTGACGAAATCTTTGACAACATACAGCAGTTTACATGTCACATGTATTCGCCTTCTATCAAAACATGTTCAGTTAACAAATTGCGCTACCAACTATTTTGTGCCAAACGCGGGGAGTTAGAGTCAAATCAGCTGCCTCCTTGTAAAGACTGTCTCTTTATGCACAATCTTCAGCCAAACTACCAGGCAGCTATATGGAGACGATGTCTATAAGGCCAACCATCAATTCCTAATCCAACACTTTATGGATGGACAACAGATGGCGATGGAAATCTTACCATTGAGTGGATGCGCGTATCACCAGCTCCCGAATCAGTACTGAACTTACTGTCTTGTTCATGTTCTCGCTCTTGTACCTTACCAGGTTGTACATGCCTATGTAACAACCTGGCCTGTACTGTGATGTGCACTCTAAAGAATTGTAGCAACAAAAAAAATCAAAGCATGTTGAGGCAGAAGTAGAGCTGGGAGACTCTGAGGATGATGATGAGGAGGAAATATAAGAATTTACTCACCGGTAATTCTATTTCTCGTAGTCCGTAGTGGATGCTGGGTACTCTGTAAGGACCATGGGGAATAGACGGGCTCCGCAGGAGACTGGGCACTCCCAAAAGAAAGATTAGGTACTACATCTGGTGTGCACTGGCTCCTCCCTCTATGCCCCTCCTCCAGACCTCAGTTAGGGAAACTGTGCCCGGAAGAGCTGACATTACTAGGAAAGGATTTGGAATCCAGGGTAAGACTCATACCAGCCACACCAATCACACTGTACAACTTGTGATAACTATACCCAGTTAACAGTATGAACAACAACTGAGCCTCATTCAACAGATGGCTCATAACAATAACCCTATAGTTAAGCAATAACTATATACAAGTATTGCAGAAAGTCCGCACTTGGGACGGGCTCCCAGCATCCACTACAGACTACGAGAAATAGAATTACCGGTGAGTAAATTCTTATTTTCTCTGACGTCCTAGTGGATGCTGGGTACTCCGTAAGGACCATTGGGATTATACCAAAGCTCCCAAACGGGCGGGAGAGTGCGGATGACTCTGCAGCACCGAATGAGCAAACTCAAGGTCCTCCTCAGCCAGGGTATCAAACTTGTAGAATTTTGCAAAAGTGTTTGATCCCGACCAAGTAGCAGCTCGGCAAAGTTGTAAAGCCACCCAAGAAGAGCCCACCTTCCTCGTGGAATGGGCTTTTACAGATTTAGGATGCGGCAGTCCAGCCGCAGAATGTGCAAGTTGAATCGTGCTACAGATCCAGCGAGCAATAGTCTGCTTTGAAGCAGGAGCACCCAGCTTGTTGGGTGCATGCAGGATAAACAGCGAGTCAGTTTTCCTGACTCTAGCCGTTCTGGAAACATAGATTTTCAGGGCCAGGACTACGTCCAGCAACTTGGAATCCTCCAAGTCCCGAGTAGCCGCAGGCACCACAATAGGTTGGTTCAAATGAAACGCTGATACCACCTTAGGGAGAAATTGGGGACGAGTCCTCAATTCTGCCCTGTCCATATGGAAAATCAGATATGGGCTTTTACAGGACAAAGCCGCCAATTCTGACACACGCCTAGCTGAGGCCAAGGCCAACAGCATGACTACCTTCCACGTGAGATACTTCAACTCCACGGTCTGAAGTGGCTCAAACCAATGTGATTTTAGGAAATCCAACACAACGTTGAGATCCCAAGGTGCCACTGGAGGCACAAAAGGGGGCTGAATACGCAGCACTCCCTTAACAAACGTCTGAACTTCAGGCAGTGACGCCAGTTCTTTTTGAAAGAAAATAGACAGGGCCGAAATCTGGACTTTAATGGATCCCAATTTTAGGCCCATAGTTACTCCTGACTGTAGGAAGTGCAGAAATCGACCCAGCTGAAATTCCTCTGTTGGGGCCTTCCTGGCCTCACACCAAGCAACATATTTTCGCCATATGCGGTGATAATGTTTTGCTGTCACATCTTTCCTAGCTTTAATCAGCGTAGGAATGACTTCATCCGGAATGCCCTTTTCCATTAGGATCCGGCGTTCAACCGCCATGCCGTCAAACGCAGCCGCGGTAAGTCCTGGAACAGACAGGGCCCCTGCTGTAGCAGGTCCTGTCGGAGCGGCAGAGGCCAAGGGTCCTCTGAGATCATTTCTTGTAGTTCCGGGTACCAAGTTCTTCTTGGCCAATCCGGAACGATGAGTATAGTTCTTACTCCTCTCTTTCTTATTATCCTCAGTACCTTTGGTATGAGAGGAAGAGGAGGGAACACATAAACCGACTGGTACACCCACGGTGTCACTAGAGCGTCCACAGCTATCGCCTGAGGGTCCCTTGACCTGGCGCAATATCTTTTTAGCTTTTTGTTGAGGCGGGACGCCATCATGTCCACCTGTGGCCTTTCCCGACGATTTACAATCAGCTTGAAGACTTCTGGATGAAGTCCCCACTCTCCCGGGTGGAGGTCGTGCCTGCTGAGGAAGTCTGCTTCCCAGTTGTCCACTCCCGGAATGAACACTGCTGACAGTGCTAGCATGTGATTCTCCGCCCATCGAAGAATCCTTGTGGCTTCTGCCATCGCCATTCTGCTTCTTGTGCCGCCCAGTCGGCTTACATGGGCGACCGCCGTGATGTTGTCTGACTGAATCAGCACCGGCTGGTTTTGAAGCAGGGTTACTGCTTGACTTAGGGCATTGTAAATGGCCCTTAGTTCCAGAATATTTATGTGTAGGGAAGTCTCCTGACTCGACCACTGTCCTTGGAAGTTTCTTCCCTGAGCGACTGCCCCCCAACCTCGGAGGCTTGCATCCGTGGTCACCAGGACCCAGTCCTGAATGCCGAATCTGCGGCCCTCGAGAAGATGAGCACTCTGCAGCCACCACAGCAGAGACACCCTGGCCCTCGGGGACAGGGTGATCAACCGATGCATCTGAAGATGCGATCCGGACCACTTGTCTAACAGATCCCACTGAAAGATCCTTGCATGGAACCTGCCGAAGGGAATTGCTTCGTAAGAAGCTACCATCTTTCCCAGGACTCGCATGCAGTGATGCACCGACACCTGTTTTGGTTTCAGGAGGTCCCTGACCAGAGATGACAATTCCTGTGCCTTCTCCTCCGGGAGAAACACCTTCTTCTGTTCTGTGTCCAGAATCATGCCCAAGAACAGCAGACGCGTCGTAGGAATCAGCTGCGACTTTGGGATATTCAGAATCCAGCCGTGCTGTTGTAGCACTTCCCGAGATAGTGCTACTCCGACTAACAACTGCTCCTTGGACCTCGCCTTTATAAGGAGATCGTCCAAGTATGGGATAATTATAACGCCCTTCTTTCGAAGGAGTATCATCATTTCGGCCATTACCTTGGTAAATACCCTCGGTGCCGTGGACAGACCAAACGGCAACGTCTGGAATTGGTAATGACAGTCCTGTACCACAAACCTGAGGTACTCCTGGTGAGGGGGGTAAATGGGGACATGTAGGTAAGCATCCTTGATGTCCAGTGACACCATAAAATCCCTCTTCCAGGCTTGCAATAACCGCCCTGAGCGATTCCATTTTGAACTTGATCTTCCTTATATAAGTGTTAAAGGATTTCAAATTTAGAATGGGTCTCACCGAACCGTCTGGTTTCGGTACCACAAACATTGTGGAATAGTAACCCCGTCCCTGTTGAAGAAGGGGAACTTTGATTATCACCTGCTGAAGGTACAGCTTGTGAATTGCCGCCAGTACTACCTCCCTTTCCTTGGGAGCAGCTGGCAAGGCTGATTTGAGGTAACGGCGAGGGGGAGACGCCTCGAACTCCAGCTTGTATCCCTGAGATACCACTTGTAGAACCCAGAGATCCACCTGTGAGCGAACCCACTGGTCGCTGAAGTTCCGGAGACGCGCCCCCACCGCACCTGGCTCCACCTGTGGAGCCCCAGCGTCATGCGGTGGACTTAGAGGAAGCAGGGGAGGATTTTTGTTCCTGGGAACTGGCTGTCTGGTGCAGCTTTTTCCCTCTACCCCTGCCTCTGGGCAGAAAGGACGCACCTCTGACCCGCTTGCCTTTCTGAGGCCGAAAGGACTGTACTTGATAATACGGTGCTTTCTTTGGCTGTGAGGGAACCTGAGGTAAAAAAGTCGACTTCCCAGCTGTTGCTGTGGATACGAGGTCCGAGAGACCGTCCCCAAACAATTCCTCACCCTTATAAGGCAAAACCTCCATGTGCCTTTTAGAATCAGCATCACCTGTCCACTGCCGAGTCCATAATACTCTCCTGGCAGAAATGGACATTGCATTAATTCTAGATGCCAGCCGGCAAATGTCCCTCTGTGCATCCCTCATATATTTGACGACGTCTTTAATATGCTCTATGGTTAGCAAAATAGTATCCCCGTCAAGGGAATCAATGTTATCTGACAGGGAATCAGACCAAGCAGCTGCAGCACTACACATCCATGCCGAAGCAATTGCAGGTCTCAGTATAGTACCTGAGTGTGTATATACAGACTTCAGGATAGCCTCCTGCTTTCTGTCTGCAGGCTCCTTTAAGGCGGCCGTATCCTGAGACGGCAGTGCCACCTTTTTTGATAAGCGTGTGAGCGCCTTGTCCACCCTAGGGGATGTTTCCCAGCGTAGAATGTCCGTTGGCGGGAAAGGGTACGCCATCAGTAACCTCTTAGAAATCACTAATTTCTTATCTGGGGAACACCACGCTTCTTCACACAATTCATTTAACTCATCAGATGGGGGAAAAGTCACTGGCTGCTTTTTCTCCCCAAACATAATACCCTTTTTAGTGGTAACCGGGTTAATGTCAGAAATGTGCAACACATTTTTCATTGCCGTAATCATGCATCGGATGGCCCTTGTGGACTGTACATTTGTCTCATCCTCGTCTACACTGGAGTCAGACTCCGTGTCGACATCTGTGTCTGCCATCTGAGGTAGCGGGCGTTTTTGAGCACCTGACGGCCTCTGAGATGCCTGGGCAGGCGCGGGCTGAGATGCCGGCTGTCCCAAAGCTGCGTCATCGAACCTTTTATGCAATGAGCTGCCACTGTCGGTTAATACCTTTCCACATATCCATCCACTCTGGTGTCGGCCCCGCAGGGGGCGACATCACACTTATCGGCACCTGCTCCGCCTCCACGTAAGCGTCCTCCTCAAACATGTCGACACAGCCGTACCGACACACCGCACACACACACAGGGAATGCTCTGACTGAGGACAGGACCCCACAAAGTCCTTTGGGGAGACAGAGAGGGAGTATGCCAGCACACACCAGAGCGCTATATAACAGAGGGATTTACACTAACAGAAAGTGAATTTTTCCCCAATAGCTGCTTATATAACCTTTTGCGCCTAAATTTATGTGCCCCCCCTCTCTTTTTTACCCTTCTCGTAGTGTATACTGCAGGGGAGAGCTGTGAAGAGAAAATGGCGCTGGCTGTGCTGAGGAAGATAGCCCCGCCCCTTCAGCGGCGGGCTTCTCCCGCTTTTTTAATAATATTTATGGCGGTGGATTAGGCACATATACAGTTTATAACTGTATTATGTGCATTTTGCCAAAAAGGTATACATATTGCAGCCCAGGGTGCGCCCCCCCCCCCCCCGCACCCACCAGTGACCGGAGCGTGTGGTGTGCTGTGGGAGCAATGGCGCACAGCTGCAGTGCTGTGCGCTACCTTATTGAAGACCGGAGTCTTCAGCCGCCGATTTTCTCCGGGTTCTTCCGTCTTCTGGCTCTGCAAGGGGGACGGCGGCGCGGCTCCGGGAACGGACGATCGAGGTCGGGCCCTGTGTTCGATCCCTCTGGAGCTAATTGTGTCCAGTAGCCTTAGAAGCACAAGCTAGCTGCAAGCAGGTAGGTTTGCTTCTCTCCCCTCAGTCCCTCGTAGCAGTGAGTCTGTTGCCAGCAGATCTCACTGAAAATAAAAAACCTAACAAATACTTTCTTTTCTAGTAAGCTCAGGAGAGCCCACTAGGTGCATCCAGCTCTGGCCGGGCACAGATTCTAACTGAGGTCTGGAGGAGGGGCATAGAGGGAGGAGCCAGTGCACACCAGATGTAGTACCTAATCTTTCTTTTAAGAGTGCCCAGTCTCCTGCGGAGCCCGTCTATTCCCCATGGTCCTTACGGAGTACCCAGCATCCACTAGGACGTCAGAGAAATTAAGATTTTTGACTCTGTATAGACATTTCACTTCCAGATACTTAAAATTTTATTCAGTAATAATTATTATTCATATCTCTTAAATTGTTTGGGTTACAACTTTACGCAAACATATTGTGATTAATAATTTAAATACAATGCAAACTATAAAAAAAATTGCATCACAGTGGTTCTTTTGCTATAACAGAAATTACCCCCCTCCCACACACACTTTTGTGTTTTACTACCTATAAGCTGGGACTCTGGTAAGGTTATCGTACAAAAAACAACTCTACTATCATAGTTCTACAAAAGAAATACAACAAAGTTTTGCCCCCTTTGCTGGTACCGATTAGTAAAATAACTGGCTTTGGCCCATGCCTCTTACAGACCTGCCTCTTACAGACGGTGGAAGAATCTCTGACTGCTCTTTGGGCAGAGTGTTTCCAGCAATGCAGTAATGTGACTGACACAGAGCTAAACCAATAGTGCCCCATTGCTAGGCATGCAATAAGGGGCTTTTGGCTACACTCTGTAGACTGTAAACTCTCACAGGTTACGCTCTGCCAAGGGCTCGATCGAGATCTATCAAAATGGAGCCGTCAGAGGGACGGGTGGCAGGAAAAAAGGGACAGGTAGAGCGCCATTGAAACTGATCCTGGTAATAAAACACTGCAGCTTTGATAAAGATTTGCCATAATATAGCAAAATATGCATTGTTGATAAATAAATTAAAAAAACACCCTAAAAATAGTTGGAAAACAACATGTTAAAACCATTTCTGCAAGCATAGACATACAACAGCAAAAAATTCATAAGATCAAATGCTTACAACTAGATCAAGTTCAATAAGTATAAATATGGATGTAAAAGAAAGAATGTCAAATGTAACTGGACAATTATGCCAAAAAATAAGAATTTACTTACCGATAATTCTATTTCTCATAGTCCGTAGTGGATGCTGGGACTCCGTCAGGACCATGGGGAATAGCGGGCTCCGCAGGAGACAGGGCACATCTAAAAAAGCTTTTAGGTCACATGGTGCGTACTGGCTCCTCCCCCTATGACCCTCCTCCAAGCCTCAGTTAGGTACTGTGCCCGGACGAGCGTACACAATAAGGAAGGATCTTGAATCCCGGGTAAGACTCATACCAGCCACACCAATCACACCGTACAACTTGTGATCTGAACCCAGTTAACAGTATGATAACACAAACGAAGTAGCCTCTGAACAGATGGCTCACAACAACAGTAATAACCCGATTTTTGTAACAATAACTATGTACAAGCATTGCAGACAATCCGCACTTGGGATGGGCGCCCAGCATCCACTACGGACTATGAGAAATAGAATTATCGGTAAGTAAATTCTTATTTTCTCTAACGTCCTAGTGGATGCTGGGACTCCGTCAGGACCATGGGGATTATACCAAAGCTCCCAAACGGGCGGGAGAGTGCGGATGACTCTGCAGCACCGAATGAGAGAACTCCAGGTCCTCTTTAGCCAGAGTATCAAATTTGTAAAATTTTACAAACGTGTTCTCCCCTGACCACGTAGCTGCTCGGCAAAGTTGTAATGCCGAGACTCCTCGGGCAGCCGCCCAGGATGAGCCCACTTTCCTTGTGGAATGGGCCTTTACAGATTTAGGCTGTGGCAGGCCTGCCACAGAATGTGCAAGTTGGATTGTACTACATATCCAACGTGCAATCGTCTGTTTAGACGCAGGAGCACCCAACTTGTTGGGTGCATACAATGTAAACAACGAGTCAGATTTTCTGACTCCAGCTGTCCTTGAAATATATATTTTTAATGCTCTGACAACGTCCAGTAACTTGGAGTCCTCCAAGTCGCTAGTAGCCGCAGGCACCACAATAGGCTGGTTCAAGTGAAATGCCGAAACCACCTTAGGGAGAAATTGAGGACGTGTCCTCAATTCTGCCCTGTCCGAATGGAATATCAGATATGGGCTTTTGTATGACAAAGCTGCCAACTCCGAAACTCTCCTGGCTGAAGCCAGGGCCAACAGCATGGTTACCTTCCATGTAAGGTATTTTAAATCTACCGATTTTAAAGGCTCAAACCAATGAGATTTGAGAAAATTTAGAACCACGTTCAAATCCCACGGTGCCACTGGAGGCACTATTGGGGGTTGTATATGTAGTACACCTTTGACAAAAGTTTGTACTTCAGGCACTGACGCCAATTCCTTCTGGAAGAAAATTGATAAGGCCGAAATTTGAACTTTAATGGACCCCAATTTGAGGCCCATAGACAATCCTGCTTGCAGGAAATGTAAGAATCGACCCAATTGAAATTCTTCCGTTGGAGCCTTCTTGGCCTCACACCACGCAACATATTTTCTCCAAATGCGGTGATAATGTTGTGCGGTCACTTCTTTCCTGGCTTTAATTAAAGTAGGAATAACTTCCTCAGGAATGCCCTTCTCTTTTAGAATCCGGCGTTCAACCGCCATGCCGTCAAACGCAGCCGCGGTAAGTCTTGGAACATACAAGGTCCCTGCTGAAGCAGATCCCTTCTTAGAGGTAGAGGCCACGGATCCTCCGTGAGCATCTCTTGAAGTTCCGGATACCAAGTTCTTCTTGGCCAGTCCGGAGCTACCAGTATTGTTCTTACTCCTCTTTTCCGTATAATTCTCAGTACCTTTGGTATGAGAGGCAGAGGAGGGAACACATACACTGACTGGTACACCCACGGTGTTACCAGAGCGTCCACAGCTATTGCCTGAGGGTCTCTTGACCTGGCGCAATACCTGTCCAATTTTTTGTTGAGGCGAGACGCCATCATGTCCACCTTTGGTTTTTCCCAACGGTTCACAATCATGTGGAAAACTTCTGGATGAAGTCCCCACTCTCCCGGGTGAAGGTCGTGTCTGCTGAGGAAATCTGCTTCCCAGTTGTCCACTCCCGGGATGAACACTGCTGACAGTGCTACGACATGATTCTCCGCCCAGCACAGAATCCTTGCAGCTTCTGCCATTGCACTCCTGCTTCTCGTGCCGCCTTGTCGGTTTACGTGGGCGACTGCCGTGATGTTGTCGGACTGGATCAACACCGGCTGACCCTGAAGCAGCGATTTTGCCAGGCTTAGAGCATTGTAGATCGCTCTTAGCTCCAGTATATTTATGTGAAGAGACGTCTCCAGGTTTGACCACACGCCCTGGAAGTTTCTTCCCTTTGTGACTGCTCCCCAACCTCGTAGGCTGGCATCCGTAGTCACCAGGACCCAGTCCTGTATGCCGAATCTGCGGCCCACTAACAGATGGGCAGTCTGCAACCACCACAGGAGAGACAACCTTGTTCTCGGTGACAGTGTTATCCGCTGATGCATGTGCAGATGCGATCCGGACCATTTGTCCAGCAGATCCCACTGAAATGTTCGTGCATGGAATCTGCCGAATGGAATCGCTTCGTACGAAGCCACCATCTTTCCCAGGACTCTTGTGCATTGATGTACTGACACAGTTCCTGGTTTTAGGAGGTTCTTGACAAGTTCGGATAACTCCCTTGCTTTCTCTTCCGGGAGAAATACCTTTTTCTGAACCGTGTCCAGAATCATGCCCAGGAACAGCAGATGTGTTGTCGGGGTCAATTGAGATTTTGGAAGATTTAGAATCCACCCGTGTTGCTGAAGCACTACTTGTGTTAGCGCTACACCGACTTCCAGCTGTTCTCTGGACTTTGCCCTTATCAGGAGATCGTCCAAGTAAGGGATAATTAATACGCCTTTTCTTCGTAGAAGAACCATCATTTCGGTCATTACCTTGGTAAAGACCCGAGGGGCCGTGGACAACCCAAACGGCAGCGTTCGAAACTGATAATGACAGTCTTGTATCACGAACCTGAGATACCCTTGGTGTGAGGGGTAAATCGGGACATGTAGATAAGCATCTTTTATGTCCAAGGACACCATGAAGTCTCCTTCTTCCAGATTCGCTATCACTGCTCTGAGTGACTCCATCTTGAACTTGAATTTCTTTATGTACAGGTTCAAGGATTTCAGATTTAGAATAGGCCTTACCGAACCGTCCGGTTTCGGTACCACAAATAGTGTGGAATAATACCCCTTTCCCTGTTGTAGGAGGGGTACCTTGACTATCACCTGCTGAGAATACAGCTTGTGAATGGCTTCCAAAACCGACGTCCTTTCTGAGGGAGACGTTGGTAAAGCAGACTTTAGGAACCGGCGAGGGGGAGACCTTTCGAACTCCAGCATGTAACCCTGAGATACTATCTGCAGGTCCCACGGGTCCACTTGTGAGTGAACCCATTGATTGCTGAAACTCTTGAGTCGACCCCCCACCGTTCCTGAGTCCGCTTGTAAAGCCCCAGCGTCATGCTGATGGCTTTGTAGAAGCCGGGGCGGGCTTCTGTTCCTGGGCAGGGGCTGCTTGCTGCCCTTTCTTACCCTTTCCTCTGCCTCGCGGCAGATAAGACTGTCCTTTTGGTCGCTTTTTATAGGAGCGAAAGGACTGCGGCTGAAAAGACGGTGTCTTTTTCTGTTGGGAGGGGGTTTGAGGTAAAAAAGTGGATTTGCCGGCAGTTGCCGTGGCCACCAGGTCCGAAAGACCGACCCCAAACAATTCCTCTCCTTTATATGGCAATACTTCCATATGCCTCTTGGAATCCGCATCACCTGACCACTGTCGCGTCCATAAACTTCTTCTGGCAGATATGGACATCGCGCTTACTCTTGATGCTAGAGTACAAACATCCCTCTGAGCATCTCGCATATAAAGGAAAGCATCCTTTAATTGCTCTAGAGTCAATAAAATACTGTCCCTATCCAGGGTATCAATATTTTCAGTCAGAGAATCCAACCACACTACCCCAGCACTGCACATCCAGGCTGAGGCTATTGCCGGTCGCAGTATAACACCAGTATGTGTGTATATACTCTTCAGTGTAGTTTCCAGCCTCCTATCTGCTGGATCCTTGAGGGCGGCCGTATCAGGAGACGGCAACGCCACTTGCTTTGATAAACGTGTGAGCGCCTTATCCACCCTAGGGGGTGTTTCCCAGCGCGCCCTAACCTCTGGTGGGAAAGGGTATAATGCCAATAACTTCTTGGAAATTAGCAGTTTTCTATCGGGGTTAACCCACGCTTCATCACACACGTCATTCAATTCCTCTGATTCTGGAAAAAATACAGGTAGTTTTTTCACCACCCACATAATACCCCTTTTTGAGGTACCAGCAGTATCAGAGATCTGCAAAGCCTCCTTCATTGCCGTGATCATATAACGTGTGGCCCTATTGGAAAATACGTTTGTTTCTTCACCGTCGACACTAGATTCATCTGTGTCGGTACCCGTGTCGACTGACTGAGGTAAAGGACGTTTTACAGCCCCTGACGGTGTCTGAGACGCCTGAACCGGTACTAACTGGTTTGCCGGGCGTCTTATTTCGTCAACTGACTTTTGTAATGTGCTGACATTATCACGTAATTCCATAACTAAAGCCATCCATTCTGGTGTCGACTCCCTAGGGGGTGACATTACCATCATCGGCAATTGCTCTGCCTCCACACCAACATCGTCCTCATACATGTCGACACACACGTACCGACACACAGCAGCCACACAGGGAATGCTCTAATCGAAGACAGGACCCCCTAGCCCTTTGGGGAGACAGAGGGAGAGTTTGCCAGCACACACCAAAAGCGCTATAAATGTATATAAACAACCCTAGAAGGTGTTGTTTACTATATATGCGCTCTTAATATATAAATATCGCCAATTTATGCCCCCCTTCTCTTTGTTACCCTGTTTCTGTAGTGCAGTGCAGGGGAGAGACCTGGGAGCCTTCCTCACCAGCGGAGCTGAGCAGGAAAATGGCGCTGAGTGCTGAGGAGAATAAGCTCCGCCCCTTTTTCGGCGGGCTTTTCCCCGGTTTTTAAGAAACTGGCCTGGGTTAAAATACATACATATAGCCTTAATGGCTATATGTGATGTATTTATTTTGCCACTAAAGGTAATTATATTGCTGCCCAGGGCGCCCCCAGCAGCGCCCTGCACCCTCCGTGACTGAGTCAGTGAGCCGTGTGACAACAATGGCGCACAGCTGCCGTGCTGTGCGCTACCTTCAAGAAGACTGAGGAGTCTTCTGCCGCCTGCTTTCCGGACCTCCGTTCTGCCGTCTCTTCAGCGTCTGTAAGGGGGATCGGCGGCGCGGCTCCGGGACGAACCCCAGGCTGACCTGTGTTCCGACTCCCTCTGGAGCTAAGTGTCCAGTAGCCTAAGACTCCAATCCATCCTGCACGCAGGTGAGTTGGAAATCTCTCCCCTAAGTCCCTCGATGCAGTGATCCTGTTGCCAGCAGGAATCACTGAGATTGAAACCTAAAAAAAAACTTTTCTAAACAGCTCTTTAGGAGAGCCACCTAGATTGCACCCTCTCGGACGGGCACAAAAACCTAACTGAGGCTTGGAGGAGGGTCATAGGGGGAGGAGCCAGTACGCACCATGTGACCTAAAAGCTTTTTTAGATGTGCCCTGTCTCCTGCGGAGCCCGCTATTCCCCATGGTCCTGACGGAGTCCCAGCATCCACTAGGACGTTAGAGAAAATACCAATATAAACAGCAAGGAAATAAAACCTGGTCTAATCTGCATTTTATCCTAACAAAACAAAGTCTCAGCAGGGATCTCCTCTGTGCTATACATTCAGCCGCAGAGGATGCTAGAGATTTATACAGACAGTGTCAGTGTTTTCATTATGATGCCGCCAAGGATTTGGGTTCTGTAGAGTGGAACTCTCTCTAGGAGGTCCTGGCAAAGTTTGTCATGGGTCAGATTCATTCAATGGGTCCGGTAATTACTCTTCTACAGCTACTAGGATGTCTGTGAATGGTTATACTATGGTTCCGTTTGGATTGAGTAAAGGTGCGAGTGCCCTCTCGCCACAGCTCTGCTCATGTTGGACAAAGAGCCACTAGCATGTTTTGTGTGTACTGACCTGGGAATTTGCGATCTGCATTTGTTGCAGACACTATAGCCTTTTACGCTGACAATACAATCATATTCGTGGTTGACACGCACGGCCCAGTGGACAGTCTTCTTACACCTTTGGTATCTTTTCCGGGCTCTCATTAACTGGTCCAAGTCCAGTATTTTTTCCCCTTTACGGTTACCTCCATGCTAATCCACACCTTTCCTGTTCTATGGAGTGGACCCTCAAGTTCCACTATTTAGGATTTGGATAACTCCTGTCTCCTCAGATTATGTGTCTCAGAATGTTGGAGAAAATTGCGCATGTCTAGTCGCAAATTAATGCATCTCTGCTTATGTCCATGTTGTTATGAGTCCGAAAAATACTTGGCCAATCTGTCTTTATGTAAAATCTGGCTAGTGACAAAGATTACATATAACCACCCTGCCTTGTGGGAGTGTTGTGGATATGTATTAAAGCTCCGTGTGATGTAGGAAGCCTGTTTCTGATGATCTCTTACACCTAGCATGGGGCTGGTGAAAGTACCAAAAGTAATGATGGTGGTTTTGGCGGCGAATGTAAAATCAGTTGGCGGACCAGGTTTTCACTTGTACGCACACAACTCCCTATATTAATTGACTGGTTACTGGCATTAGTATAAGGTAGTAAATCAGGCTACCAAGTCTGTTCAGTGCCCACAAATACAGCCCCTTTGTGTGCGACCCAATATGAGGAAAAAGGAGAGTTATCGTAAAACTTACCTTTTTAAACTTTCTTTCTTCGAAGTCCATGCGATCCACAGGGTTAATTCTTAACCTTAGGTATGATGGCTAGTGGAGACCGGGACTGACACCGAACAATAAGATTGTGAGCCTCCCAGGATGCACTGGGCAACTCCCCCTTCATACCCCGCCCCCATGCTCAGACAACTCAGTTTTAGTAACAAGGCCAAAGCAGGAGCTGAAGAGAAGAGAGAGAAGGAAGGATGGTACACACAGGAAACACACTCGCATAGAAGAGAAGGGAACTGGTGACCGTAAAAGTAACCCATTGAAGCTAAATGCGTCACGGTGGACGCCCTGTAGATCTCATGGACCCCGAAGAAAGAGAGTTAACAAAAGGTAAGTTTTACCATAACTCTCCTTTTCTTCATTGGGGTCCATGGTCTCTACAAGGTTAATTATTAACCTTGGGAAGTCCCAAAGCAGTTGTAATAGGGAAGGAACGCACCTAAGCTGAAAGGAGAACATTGCAGCCAAATGTTGCATCCTGAGAGGCAAAGATATCAAAGGCATAGAACCGAAGAAACGTATGGGCAGTAGACCACATAGCTGCCTTGCAGAGGTGTTCAGATGACATGCCATGGCGTGCTGCCCACGAAGGACCCACAGAGCAAGTAGAGTGAGTAGAGACTGTACTTGGAACAGGTAGATACGCTTATACAGATGGAGACTCCGTTATCTATGCCTGCCTAGTCGCAGGCGTGCTTTCCCGGCGTGACTAGGCGATCCGTCCGCCTAGTCACGCCGGGAGTGCACAGAGCCGCTTCCCATTGTAAGCGTCTCTGTCTGGGCGCGCAAGTGAATAGGGAGCGTCTCTGTCCGGGCAAGCGCATCCGTCCAGACGGAGACGCTCACAGTGACTAGGTGCGCCCAGGGGGGCGCGCCTAGTCACACAGGTAGCAATGATGACGGAGGCTCCATCTGTATATACGCCATTGAAATGGTCATGCAGAGCCAACGTGCCAACATTTGTTTAGTAGCTGGCCAGCCCCGCTTGTGGAATCCATAAAGGATGAATAAAGAATTGGTCTTCCTAAGGGAACCAGTACGGTCCACGTAGATCCAGAAAGCACGGACCACATCTAACGATGCTTCCTCTTCTGAGAGGCAGAGTTCCTGAAAGGCCGGTACCACAATGGTTCGTTAATATGTAATTTAGATACTACCTTAGGTAGGTATCCTTTTCATGTTCTAAGGACCGCACGGTCCTGGTGAAAAATTAAGAAGGGTGCGCGACATGAGAGCGCTCCAAAGTCTGAGACCCTGCGTGCTGATGTGATTGCCAGGAGAAAGAGGGTACTTGCGGTTAACCACTTGGAGTCTACCAACTTTAAAGGTTCAAAACGGGGACTAGATAAGGTCTGTAAAACCAAAGACAAATCCAAGTGAGCCACTGGAGGGTCAAATGGCGGTTGTATTCGTAGTACTCCCTGAAGTAAAGTACGTACATCTGGAAATGGAGCCATTCTCCTCCTCCAAGACCTGCATCTTTAGAGAAGCCAGGCGAAGATCCATGGTTAGGCCTGCCTGTAAGTAGTCACGGTGAGCACGCCACTAGAAGTAGGAGTGCCGAATCCGGTAATATATGCGGGCTGAGGCTGGTTTCCGAGCCTGAACTACCGTACCGGAAAAGCCTTTGTCCCTTATGAGGGAAGTCTCAAGAGCAGGTCTGGATGGAGACAGGGCCCCTGAGAGAGCAGGTCTGGCCGAAGAGGGAGAAGGAAGGGTTCGACTATGGAGAGATCCCTCAGATCCGAGAACCAATGGCGTCTGGGCCATGCTGGAGCTACCAGGATGAGTATGTTGCCTTCCTCCTTGAATTTGCGAAGTACTCAGGGAAGGAGAGATACAGGAGGGAAGAGATATGTCAGAGAGAAGTTCCATGGAACTGTGAGTGCATCCACGAAGGTCGCTTTCGGATCTCTTGTTCTGGTCCCGTACACTGGATCCTTGTGGTTGTGTCTGGTGCCATGAGAACCACAGCTGGCAAATCCCATTTGCGTACCAGAATTTGAAAGATGTCTGGGTGGAGAGACCACTCACTGGGTGGACATCCTGGCGACTGAGAAAGTTCGCCTCCCAGTTGAGGACTCCTGGAATAAAATAAGAATTTACTCACCGGTAATTCTATTTCTCGTAGTCCGTAGTGGATGCTGGGAACTCCGTAAGGACCATGGGGAATAGCGGGCTCCGAAGGAGGCTGGGCACTCTAGAAAGATTTATGACTACCTGGTGTGCACTGGCTCCTCCCACTATGACCCTCCTCCAAGCCTCAGTTAGGACACTGTGCCCGGACGAGCTGACATAATAAGGAAGGATTTAGAATCCCGGGTAAGACTCTTACCAGCCACACCAATCACACCGTACAACTCGTGATACTATATCTAGTTTGACAGTATGAAAAACAACTGAGCCTCTCAACAGATGGCTCAACAATAACCCTTTAGTTAACAATAACTATTTACAAGTATTGCAGACAATCCGCACTTGGGATGGGCGCCCAGCATCCACTATGGACTACGAGAAATAGAATTACCGGTGAGTAAATTCTTATTTTCTCTGACGTCCTAGTGGATGCTGGGAACTCCGTAAGGACCATGGGGATTATACCAAAGCTCCCAAACGGGCGGGAGAGTGCGGATGACTCTGTAGCACCGAATGAGAGAACTCCAGGTCCTACTCAGCCAGGGTATCAAATTTGTAGAATTTTGCAAACGTGTTTGCCCCTGACCAAGTAGCTGCTCGGCAAAGTTGTAAAGCCGAGACCCCTCGGGCAGCCGCCCAAGATGAGCCCACCTTCCTTGTGGAATGGGCATTTACAGATTTTGGCTGTGGTATGCCTGCCACAGAATGTGCTAGCTGAATTGTACTACAAATCCAGCGAGCAATAGACTGCTTAGAAGCAGGAGCACCCAGCTTGTTGGGTGCATACAGGATAAACAGCGAGTCAGATTTTCTGACTCCAGCCGTCCTGGAAACATATATTTTCAGGGCCCTGACAACGTCTAGCAACTTGGAGTCCTCCAATTCACTAGTAGCCGCCGGCACCACAATAGGCTGGTTCAGGTGAAATGCTGACACCACCTTAGGGAGAAATTGGGGACGAGTCCTCAACTCAGCCCTATCCATATGGAAAATCAGATAAGGGCTTTTACATGATAAAGCCGCCAATTCTGACACTCGCCTGGCTGAAGCCAAGGCTAATAACATGACCACTTTCCACGTGAGATATTTCAGATCCACGGTTTTTAGTGGCTCAAACCAAAGTGATTTTAAGAAACTCAACATCACGTTGAGATCCCAAGGTGCCACAGGAGGCACAAATGGGGGCTGAATATGCAGCACTCCTTTCACAAATGTCTGAACTTCAGGTACTGAAGCTAGTTCTTTTTGAAAGAAAATCGACAGAGCCGAGATCTGTACTTTAATGGAGCCTAGTTTTAGGCCCATATCCACTCCTGCTTGCAGGAAATGCAGAAATCGACCTAGTTGAAATTCCTCTGTTGGGGCCTTATTGGCCTCGCACCATGCAACATATTTCCGCCATATGCGGTGATAATGCGTTGCCGTAACATCTTTCCTGGCCTTAATAAGCGTAGGAATGACTTCTTCCGGAAAACCCTTTTCCTTTAGGATCCGGTGTTCAACCGCCATGCCGTCAAACGCAGCCGCGGTAAGTCTTGGAACAGACAGGGCCCCTGCTGTAACAGGTCCTGTCTGAGCGGTAGAGGCCACGGGTCCTCTGAGAGCATCTCTTGAAGTTCCGGGTACCACGCTCGTCTTGGCCAATCCGGAACCACGAGAATTGTGTTTACTCCTCGCTTTCTTATTATTCTCAATACCTTTGGAATGAGAGGCAGAGGAGGGAACACATAAACCGACTGGTACACCCACGGTGTCACTAGAGCGTCCACAGCTATCGCCTGAGGGTCCCTTGACCTGGCGCAATATCTTTTTAACGTTTTGTTAAGACGGGACGCCATCATGTCCACCTGTGGTTTTTCCCAACGGTTTACCAGCATCTGGAAGACTTCTGGGTGAAGTCCCCACTCTCCCGGGTGGAGGTCGTGTCTGCTGAGGAAGTCTGCTTCCCAGTTGTCCACTCGCGGAATGAACACTGCTGACAGTGCTAGTACATGATTCTCCGCCCATCGGAGAATTCTTGTGGCTTCTGCCATCGCCATCCTGCTTCTTGTGCCGCCCTGTCGATTTACATGGGCGACTTCCGTGATGTTGTCTGACTGGATCAGCACCGGCTGGTGTACGAGCAGGGATCTTGCTTGACTTAGGGCATTGTAGATGGCCCTTAGTTCCAGAATATTTATGTGAAGGGAAGTCTCCTGACTCGACCATAGTCCTTGGAAGTTTCTTCCCTGTATGACTGCCCCCCAGCCTCGAAGGCTGGCATCCGTGGTCACCAGGACCCAGTCCTGTATGCCGAACCTGCGGCCCTCTAGAAGATGGGCACTCTGCAGCCACCACAGTAGAGACACCCTGGTTCTTGGAGACAGGGTTATTAAGCGATGCATCTGAAGATGCGATCCGGACCACTGGTCCAACAGGTCCCACTGAAAGATTCTGGCATGGAACCTGCCGAAGGGAATTGCTTCGTAAGAAGCCACCATCTTTCCCAGGACCCGTGTGCAGCGATGCACTGATACCTGTTTTGGTTTCAGGAGGTCTCTGACTAGAGATGACAACTCCCTGGCTTTCTCCTCCGGGAGAAACACTTTCTTCTGGACTGTATCCAGAATCATACCCAGGAACAGTAGCCGTGTCGTCGGAACCAGCTGTGACTTTGGGATATTCAGAATCCAGCCGTGCTGGTGCAGCACCTCCTGAGATAGTGCTACTCCCACCAACAACTGTTCCTTGGACCTCGCTTTTATTAGGAGATCGTCCAAGTACGGGATAATTAAAACTCCCTTTTTTCGAAGGAGTATCATCATTTCCGCCATAACCTTGGTAAATACCCTCGGTGCCGAGGACAGGCCAAACGGCAGCGTCTGGAATTGGTAATGGCAATCCTGTACCACAAATCTAAGGTACTCCTGGTGAGGATGGTAAATGGGGACATGCAAGTAAGCATCCTTGATGTCCAGGGATACCATGTAATCCCCCTCGTCCAGGCTTGCAATAACCGCCCTGAGCGATTCCATCTTGAACTTGAATTTTTTTATGTACGTGTTCAAGGATTTTAAATTTAAAATGGGTCTTACCGAACCGTCCGGTTTCGGTACCACAAATAGTGTGGAATAATAACCCCGGCCTTGTTGAAGTAGGGGTACCTTGATTATCACCTGCTGGGAATACAGCTTGTGAATTGCCGCTAGCACCGCCTCCCTGTCTGAGGGAGCAATCGGCAAGGCAGATTTTAGGAACCGGTGGGGTGGGGACGCCTCGAATTCCAGTTTGTACCCCTGAGATACTATATGCAGGATCCAGGGATCCACCTGTGAGCGAGCCCACTGATCGCTGAAATTCTTGAGGCGACCCCCCACCGTACCTGGCTCCGCCTGTGGAGCCCCACCGTCATGCGGCGGACTTGGAAGAAGAAGCGGGGGGAGGACTTTTGCTCCTGGGAACCTGCTGTTTGTTGCAGCCTTTTTCCCCTACCTCTGCCTCTGGACAGAAAGGACCCGCCTTTTCCACGCCTGTTTTTCTGGGTCCGAAAGGACTGAACCTGATAAAACGGCGCCTTCTTAGGCTGTGAGGGGACATGGGGTAAAAATGCTGACTTCCCAGACGTTGCTGTGGAAACTAGGTCCGAGAGACCATCCCCAAATAATTCCTCACCCTTATATGGCAACACTTCCATGTGCTTTTTAGAATCTGCATCTCCTGTCCACTGGCGAGTCCATAAGCCTCTCCTAGCAGAAATGGACAATGCACTTACTTTAGATGCCAGTCGGCAGATTTCCCTCTGTGCATCTCTCATATATAAGACTGAGTCTTTTATATGGTCTATGGTTAACAGGATCGTGTCTCTGTCTAATGTGTCAATATTTTCTGACAGTTTATCTGACCAGGCAGCGGCAGCACTGCACATCCAAGCTGACGCAATAGCTGGCCTAAGTATAATGCCTGAGTGTGTATATACAGACTTCAGGATCGCCTCCTGCTTTCTATCAGCAGGTTCCTTGAGGGCGGCCGTACCCGGAGACGGTAGTGCCACCTTTTTAGACAAACGTGTGAGCGCTTTATCCACCCTGGGGGGTGTTTCCCAACGTGACCTATCCTCTGGCGGGAAAGGGAACGCCATTAGTACCTTCTTAGGAATTACCAATTTTTTATCAGGGAAAGCCCACGCTTCTTCACACACTTCATTTAATTCATCTGATGGGGGAAAAACTACGGGTAGTTTTTTCTCCCCAAACATAATACCCTTTTTAGTGGTACCTGAAGTTATATCAAAAATGTGTAACACCTCTTTCATTGCCTCAATCATGCAGTGAATGGCCTTAGTGGGCATCAGGTTAGACTCATCGTCGTCGACACTGGTGTCAGTATCAGTGTCGACATCTGGGTCTGCTTGTGGTAGCGGGCGTTTTAGAGCCCCTGACGACCCATGCGACGCCTGGGCAGGCACGAGCTGAGAAGTCGGCTGTCCCACATTTGGCATGTCGTCAATTTTCTTATGTAAGGAGTCTATACGTGCACTCATTACTTTCCATAAGCTCATCCACTCAGGTGTCTGCCCCGCAGGGGGTGACATCCCTTCTAAAGGCATCTGCTCCGCCTCCACATCATTATCCTCATCAAACATGTCGACACAGCCGTACCGACACACCGCACACACACAAGGAATACTCCGAATGAGGACAGGACCCACAAAAGCCCTTTGGGGGGACAGAGTGAGAGTATGCCAGCACACACCAGAGCGCTATATAATGCAGGGACTAACTGAGTTATGTCCCCTATAGCTGCTTTTTCTATATATTATATACTGCGCCTAAATTTAGTGCCCCCCCTCTCTGTTTTTACCCTGTTCTGTAGTGTAGACTGCAGGGGAGAGCCAGGGAGCTTCCTTCCAGCGGATCTGTGAAGGAGAAATGGCGCCAGTGTGCTGTGAGAGATAGCTCCGCCCCTTTTCCGCGGACTATTCTCCCGCTTTTTTCCATATTCTGGCAGGGGTATTTTCCACATATATAGCCTCTGGGACTATATATTGTGGAATTTTTGCCAGCCAAGGTGTTATTATTGCTTCTCAGGGCGCCCCCCCCCAGCGCCCTGCACCCTCAGTGACCGGAGTATGAAGTGTGTATGAGGAGCAATGGCGCACAGCTGCAGTGCTGTGCGCTACCTTGGTGAAGACTGATGTCTTCTGCCGCCGTTTTTCCGGACCTCTTCTTGCTTCTGGCTCTGTAAGGGGGACGGCGGCGCGGCTCCGGGACCGAACACCAAGGACTGGGCCTGCGGTCGATCCCTCTGGAGCTAATGGTGTCCAGTAGCCTAAGAAGCCCAATCCGGCTGCAAGCAGGCGAGTTCGCTTCTTCTCCCCTTAGTCCCTCGCTGCAGTGAGCCTGTTGCCAGCAGGTCTCACTGAAAATAAAAAACTTAAATCTATACTTTCTTTCTAAGGGCTCAGGAGAGCCCCTAGTGTGCATCCAACCTCGGCCGGGCACAAAATCTAACTGAGGCTTAGAGGAGGGTCATAGTGGGAGGAGCCAGTGCACACCAGGTAGTCATAAATCTTTCTAGAGTGCCCAGCCTCCTTCGGAGCCCGCTATTCCCCATGGTCCTTACGGAGTTCCCAGCATCCACTAGGACGTCAGAGAAATATGGTTGAGATGGCTGGAAGATAAATTTCTGCCCAGGCGAGAATCCGAGACACTTACTGCATGCCAATGCCAATTTTTGTAGGCCACTGCCGTAGTGTTGTCTGACTGGGCTTGCACTGGCAAACCGTGAAGGAGGTCTTGAGCCATTTGAAGAGCCCTGTAAACCGCTCGGAGCTCCAGTACATTGATCGAGAGAGTCTTTTCTGCTGGGGACCAATGGCTATGAAAGAAGTGACTGCCCGTGACTGCTCCCCACCCTCGGAGACTGGCATCCATTGCGAGAAGTGTCAAATGTGGAATCCAGAAAGGTCGGCCCTTGTCCTTGTTGAGCATGTGAAGCCACCATGCAAGGGATTGACGAACCTCCTGCGTCAAAATTAGTGTCTGAGAATTGAAATGTGTCGATAGGCGATTCCATCTGGCAAGTATCAGGCACTGTAAGGGTCTGGAGTGAAATTGAGCGTATTACACCATGTCGAATACCGATACCATTAAGCCCAGGGTTTGCATGGACGTATGTAGAGAGACCCGGGGGCTGTGGAGTAGCTTGTGAATGTGCTACTGTAATGTTGCAATCTTTCCCTGAGGTAGGAAGATGTGTTGTAGGCTGGCATCCAGTTAAGCCCCGAGGTGGAGCATCCTCTGAAAAGGGGTGAGTGAGGACTTGGCCCAGTTGGTTATTCAACAGTAGAGAATGGAGAAAGGACGTCATCAATTGGAGATGACAATTCACTATCTCCGGAGACTGTGACAGGAGTAGCAAATCATTCAAGTAAGGGAGGATTTGAATCCCCTGCCTTCGGAGATGGGCCGCCATCACCGCCATGACCTTGTTGAATACCCTGGGAGCTGTGGACAGTCCAAAGGGTAGGTCAAGGAATTGGAAATGCTGTTGGAGAATAGCAAACTGGAGGAACCGATGGTTGCAGGGTGCTGTAGGTACATGCAGGTACACATCCTGAATGTCCAGGGAAACCATATAATCCCCAGGTCGCATTGCTAGGAGCAGAGAGTTTCCATACGGTACTTGGGTACACTGAGGTACTTGTTCTGCAGCTTGAGATTCAGAATGGGGCGGTAGGACCAATTTGGGTTCTGAACCAAAATCAGTGTATAACAGAATCCTTCACCCCGATGTCGTCGTGGCACAGGGATGACCACTCCAGATTGCAGTAAGGAGTGGATGACTCCCTGCAATGCCTGTGCTTTGCCAGGGTCCGGTGACGGAATGGTAGGGAAGTACTGTCTGGGAGGATGCCTCAGGAATGAGAGCGTGTACCCATGAGAAACCACTCCTTGGACCCAGGAGTCTGTTGCGAGAAGACTCCATGCCTGGGCAAACTGAAGAAGCCAGCTTCCCACCCCGGGGTCCCCCAGGGGGAGGCCCCACCCATCAGGCTGAGGGTTTATCCTTAGGCATGGTAGGAGGACGTCTGGCGGCCCAAGCCTGCTTGGTCCTGGGTTTGGAAGCCTTACCTGCGCGATCAGAGTGGGTGAAGGACTGACCCTTGGGTTTGCCTTGTGAACAAAAAGTCAGAAAGGACGGAGTCCGACTTCTTCCTGAGGAAGCTGAAGGAAGATGAGCAGTCTTAGATGTTGCTAGTTTCTCGACAATATTGTCCAGTGCTGGACCATAGAGGGTGACCTACCCTTGTATGGAAGGGCCTCCAGGGCTTTCTTAGCGTCCGTATCCGCTTTCCATGAGCGGAGCCACACAACGTGGGGAGCTGCAATGGATACAGCCGAAGCCTTAGAGGATAACAGTTCAACGTCAAAGGCAGCTTCGATAATGTAATAGGCGGCATCTCTGATGTTGGCAATAATGGATAACTGAGCTGTGGACAGATCAGATGTTAAACTGCGTTCTAGGTCATCGGCCCATGTTTCTATTGCCTTAGCGACCTAGGCTGTGGCTGTAGCTGGCCTGGCAGTAGTTCCTATAAGGGATTAGACTGACTTTAGACATGCATCCAGTTGTCTATCCAGAAGTCCCATAAGTGAGGACGCAGTAGGGATAGGTAGGATGGAACGTTTGAGTAAGTGTTTCACATGAGTGTTCACAATAGGTGGGTTTTCCCACAATGCACAATCCTCTGTGGGTAACAGGTAAAAGGAGCTGAGCCTCTTAGCTACTGTAAATTTCTAACTTCTGTAAAGTTGTCAGAATGTGGAAACTCAGCTAGGACTACTTTTTGCTGCTTGAATAGCGGCCGTTTCAGCATCCTCAAGCTGAAGAGAGAATTTGACCATCCTGATTAATGTTGCCACATTGAATTTAGATGGGGCCTCCTGATCCCCTGAGTGAGATTCTGCATCAGAAACCTCAACCATGTCAGCAGGTACTGATGATTCCTCCGAATCCGAGTGTGGTGTGGATTGTGAGGAAGGTATAGTGTGTTTAGCAACAGTAGGTGCAGGCAGTGTGCCTTGCCCATGTATCATACTTTGAAAAGCAGCAGATGAAGCAGCTAGACTCTGCACAGATGTAGAGAATGAATCCAACTACTGGGGGTGGATGGGTGGGGCTGCTATGGCCTGATCAACAGGTTGTAATGGCTGGTGAAAACCCACAGCGGAAGCCACTGGAGGTTGCAGTTGCTGTGGAACTGCTACAGGATAAGCAGCTGTGGGCTGCACTGGTTGTGGAATAGTCCCTGGGGGAGCCAGTGTGGGCTGTACTGGCTGGGGTATATCCATAGGGGGACCACAGGTTGGGTGGCTATATGGTCGGCAATTTTAGCCAGCAGTGTTGTAAATGAAGCCCATGGAGGCTCTTGTACAGTAACTGGTGGATTTGAGGTGCTGGGGGGCACTAGGCAGCCCGGGCATAGACCATCCTGTGATAAATCCCGAGGTAAAACCTCAGTGTGACAGGTATTACATGCTACCAAAGTGGATGCCCCTGCCTGTTTTGTCTTGCTTTTGTTAGACATAGTAACAGCAAGTAGTAAACACACACAATATGGTAGTGAGCAGCATGTAACAGGCACAGTATGTGACAATGAGCGCACACAAATACAATATTTAGTAAACTGTGGCAGAGTTAACCCAATACACACCAGCATTCAATAGTAACAGAGAGAAAACATGTAAAGCTTGAAGTAAGGAGAAATCAAACAGCATAACTCACATACAATGCACAAAAATTTTAACTGCAATGGACACTGGTATCAACTACTCGGCCTATTGAGGAGGCTGGTAGGATTCAGCATTTGTATAACCTGTTATGTAGGAGATGTATACAGGGAGACAGCCCACTGCCTCTGGAGACCTGTGCAAAGCTCTGTAAGATGGCTGCCCAGCATCTCTAGTGAGGAAGGAGGAGTATGCCCAGGGCGGGAAGACCAATGTGGAATGACGCCCTTTGCTGGGGGAGTGGCCGCTGGGGAAACGCTGACCTCCCCTGTGCTGATATATCACCACCGGTTCTCATGGCCATTAAAGGTCCCCAGTGCCAGTATAAATCATGCCCTGGTGGTCTAGTGCGGCCGCGAGTACACTTAATGGACTGACAGCACATCAGCAGCCGCGCATATGGACTGTGCAAAATGGGGTCGCGCAAGCGGGACCCGCCTTACCTGTCCCCCATGTCTCCGGAGTGCAGTCCTGGGGGTGCCCCTGCGACTTGCTAGTGAAAGGTGCAGTGGGTATCCCCACCGAGATCACCTTCCCATTCGTGGTATCGTGACCCCGTGGGGGTGTTGGAGAGAAAGTTCTGGTGTCCCATGGACTGCCAGAAGATGTCAACTCATTAGAAAAAAGTTATCAAAAGACAGAAAAAGTCAAAGAAAAAAAAAAAAAGCTTGGGCTCCAGATCCATGCTGACACTGAAAAAAACCTGATTTGCCTGAGCACGGGGGCAGGGTATGAAGAGGGAGTAGCCCAGTGCATCCTGGAAGGCTCAGAAGCTTATTGTTCGGTGTCAGTCCTGGTCTCCACCATCCATCATACCCAAGGTTAAGAATTAACCCTGTGGAGACCATGGACCCCGGGGAAGAATATAGGATTTTGGTTACCTACCAGTAAATCCTTTTCTCGTAGAGGATGCTGGGGTCCACATTAGCACCATGGGGTAAAGAAGGGTCCACTAGTAGCCATTGGCACTTGAAAAGTTTGAGAGTGTGGGCTGGCTCCTCCCTCTATGCCCCTCCTGCCAGACTCAGTCTGGAAACTGTGCCCGAGGAGACGGACATCTTCGAGAGAAGGATTTAACACAGATAGTGGCGAGATTCATACCAGCTCACACATACAAGGCACATCAAGCTAGCTTAGCTTGAAAACTCAGCAACTGCTGAAACATTACTTAACAAGTAACAATGCAGTACATAACTAAACAAAGTCGTACTGAACCAGATAACGGTTGCAGGAAAACGAAGTCCAGCATCCTCTACGGCAGGGGTGGGGAACCTCCGGCCCGCGGGCCGTATACGGGCCGCGAAGCCGTTTGGTCCGGCTCACCAGCTTGTGTCAGTGAGACACGCTGCCGCTCAGTCCGGCGGCAGCGTGTCTCAGCTGTCAGAACAGGGAGGAGAGCGCGGCTGTCGAGTGGGAGCGGCGGCGTATAGTACTTCAAACCAGCCGCCGGTCCGTGAGCCAATCAGAGCTCGCGGACCGGCAGCCAATCAGGAGCCGCGGCTGCCGGTCCGCGAGCTCCGATTGGCTCTCGAATCGGCGGCTGGTTTGAAGTACTACACGCCGCCGCTCCCACCCGACAGCCGCGCTCTCCTCCGTGTCCCACGGTAAGCAGCACGGAGGGGAGAGGGGAGGGCATCTGTATACCTGGTACTGTGGGGGGGAATCTGTATATCTGGCACTGTGGGGGGGCATCTGTATACCTGGCACTGTGGGAAGGGCATCTGTGTATACCTGGCACTGTGGGGGGGCATCTGTGTATACCTGGCACTGTGGGGGGCATCTGTGTATACCTGGCACTGTGGGGGGCATCTGTGTATACCTGGCACTGTGGGGGGCATCTGTATACCTGGCACTGTGGGGGGCATCTGTATACCTGGCACTGTGGGGGGCATCTGTATACCTGGCACTGTGGGGGGCATTTGTATACCTGGCACTGTGGGGGCATCTGTATACCTGGCACTGTGGGGGGCATTTGTATACCTGGCACTGTGGGGGGCATTTGTATACCTGGCACTGTGGGGGCATCTGTATACCTGGCACTGTGGGGGGCATTTGTATACCTGGCACTGTGGGGGGCATCTGTATACCTGGCACTGTGGGGGGCATTTGTATACCTGGCACTGTGGGGGGCATATGTATACCTGGCACTGTGGGGGGCATTTGTATACCTGGCACTGTGGGGGCATCTGTATAACTGGCACTGTGAGGGGCATTTGTATACCTGGCACTGTGGCGACATCTGTATACCTGGCACTGTGAGGGGCATTTGTATACCTGGCACTGTGAGGGGCATTTGTATACCTGGCACTGTGGGGGCATCTGTATACCTGGCACTGTGGGGACATCTGTATACCTGGCACTGTGAGGGGCATTTGAATACCTGGCACTGTGAGGGGCATTTGAATACCTGGCACTGTGGGGGCATTTGTATACCTGGCACTGTGGGGGCAATTGTGGATCTGGCACCGCACTATTGGGGGCATGTGTGTATCGCGTCCCATTTTAACTGGCCACACCCATTTTTTTGGGCGCGCACACACAGTACCTCTAAGGGGCAGACCTACTGGGGGGCAGGGTAATTTTTTGCGTTGAGAATTTTTGTATGGCCCCCGAAGGATTTTATAAATATCCAAATGGCCCTCGGTAGAAAAAAGGTTCCCCACCCCTGCTCTACGGACTACAAGAAAAGATTTACCGGTAGGTAACCAAAATCCTATTTTCTCTTACGTCCTAGAGGATGCTGGGGTTCACATTAGTACCATGGGGATGTACCAAAGCTCCCAGAACGGGAGGGAGAGCGCGGAGGCTACTGCAGAACTGATTGACTGAACTTCAGATCATCAGAGGTCAAAGAATCGAACTTGTAAAACTTTGCAAACATGTTCAACCCAGACCAAGTTGCAGCTCGGCAAAGTTGCACTGCCGAGAACAGCCGGGCTGCCACCCAGGAAGACCCCACCTTACGAGTAGAGTGGGCCTTAACAGATTTTGGACACGGCAGTCCTGCCGTAGAATAAGCGTGCTGGATAGTGAACCGAATCCAGCGAGAAATAGTCTGCTTAGAAGCAGGACACCCAATCTTCTTGGGATCATATAGGACAAACAGAGAGTCTGACTTTCTGTGACGAGAAGTTCTCTTCACATATATCTTCAGAGCCCTTACAACATCCAAGGACTTTGATGTAATTGAGGAGTCAGTAGCTACTGGCACCACAATAGGTTGGTTGATATGAAATGCCGACACAACCTTTGGAAGAAACTGCGGACGTGTCCAGAGCTCAGCTCTATGTTCGTAGAAGATCAAGTAAGGACTTTTACAGGACAAAGCCCCTAATTCCGACACACGTCTAGCAGAAGCGAAGGCCAACAACGTGACCGCCTTCCAAGTAAGAAATTTAATCTCAACCTCCTGTAGAGGTTCAAACCAATCCGACTGGAGAAAATGCAACACCACGTTAAGGTCCCAAGGCGCCGTAGGCGGTACAAAGGGAGGTTGGATGTGCAGAACTCCCTTCAAAAAAGTCTGAACCTCAGGGAGGGCAGCCAGTTGTTTCTGGAAGAAGATGGAGAGGGCCGAAATCTGTACCTTCATAGATCCCAACCTCAGGCCCATATCCACACCTGCTTGCAGGAAGAGGAGAAAACGTCTGAGTTGAAACTCCACCGTAGGAAACTTCTTGGATTCACACCAAGAAACATATTTCTTCCAAATACGATGGTAATGTTTAGAAGTTACCCCTTTCCTAGGGTAGGAATGACCTTCTTCGGAATGCCCTCCCGAGCTAGTATCAGGAGTTCAACCTCCATGCCGTCAAACGTAGCCACGATAAGTCTTGATAGGCGAACGGTCCCTGCAGCAGATCATTCTGAAGCGGAAGAGGCCTCGGCTCTTCCTGCAAGAGATTCAGAAGGTCCGCGTACCAAGCCCACCTTGGCCAGTCCGGAGCAATGAGAATCGCCTGAACCCTTGATTGCCTTACGAGCTTTAGAACTCATGGAATGAGTGGAAGAGGTGGAAACATATACACCGACCGAAACACCCACGGAGACACCAGGGCGTCCAATGCCACTGCTTGTGGGTCCCTCGACCTGGAACAATAACGTCAAAGCTTCTTGTTGAGACGAGAGGCCATCATGTCTATTTGTGGTAACCCCCAAAGGTCTGTAATTTCCTTGAACACCTCCGGATGGAGACCCCATTCCCCTGGATGGAGATAGTGTCTTCTCAGGAAGTCTGCTTCCCAGTTGTCTACTCCAGGAATGAAGATTGCTGAGAGCGCCAACGCGTGTCTTTCTGCCCAGAGGATGATTCTGGTCACCTCTGACATTGCAGCTCTGCTCTTCGTTTCGCCCGGTCGGTTTATGTAGGCCACTGTTGTTTCATTGTCCGACTGCACTTGAATGGCCCGATTTCTTAGAAGATGGGCCGCCTGAAGAAGACTGTTATAGACGGCTCTTAGTTCCAGGATGTTGATGGGCAGGCCGGCTTCCAGACTTGACCACCTTCCTTGGAATGTTTCCCCCTGAGCGACTGCGCCACAGCCACGAAGGCCCGCATCCATGGGTAGAAGGACCCAGTTCTGAATCCCGAACCTGTGGCCCTCCAGAAGGTGAGGCAATTGGAGCCACCAGAGGAATGAAATCCTGGCTTTTGGAGACAGACGAATCCTTTGGTGCATGTGGAGATGAGATCCTGACCACTTGTCCAGGAGATCCAGTTGGAAGGCCCGAGCATGGATCTTTCCCAAAAGGCGAATGCAGTGATGAACTGACACCCGGGCTGGCTGCAGGACATCCCGGACCATTGTTTGTATCACCAACGCCTTTTCCTGCGGAAGAATCACCCTCTGCACTTCTGTGTTGAGGATCATTCCCAGAAAAGACAACCTCTGGGTCAGTTCCAAATGTGACTTTGGAAGATTCAGAATCCAACCGTGGACTCCGAGTAGGTGCGTTGTGAGAACAATAGACTGCAACTGCTTCTCCTTTAACGAAGCCTTTATCAGCAGATCGTCGAGCTATGAAATGATGTTCACCCCTTGATTGCGGAGGAGAACCATCATATCTGCCATCACCTTGGTGAACACCCTCGGTGCTGTTGAGAGGCCGAATGGCAGGGCCTGGAACTGGAAATGACTTTCCAATAACGCGAAACGTAGATAAGCCTGATGCGGCAGCCAAATCGGAATGTGTAGGTACGCATTCTTGATATCCAGGGATACCAGGAATTCACCCTCTTCCAGACCTGATATCACCGCCCTGAGAGACTCATCTTGAACTTAAGCTCCTTTAGAAAGGGGTTCAGTGATTTTAGGTTCAGAATGGGCCTGACTGAACCATCCGGTTTCGGTACCACGAAAAGGTTTGAATAGTAACCTGTGGTTTGTAAATGAGGAGGAACTGGTACAATGACCTGTGCCTCCACCAACTTCTGGACAGATTCCTGTAGTACAGTTCTGTCTGCCAGTAGAACTGGCAAGCCTGATTTGAAAAATCGGTGAGGAGGGAGATTTTGAAATTCCAGCCTGTATCCCTGGGACACAATATCTATCACCCAGGGATCCAGGCCGGATGATACCCAGACGTGACTGAACTGTCTGAGTCTCGCCCCCACCGGCCCCACCTCCAAGCCGTGCGGTCCACCATCATGCAGTGGACTTTGGCGTACCTGAAGCAGGCTTTTGTTCCTGGGAACCTGCAGCAGCAGGTTTCTTGGATTTAACTCGACCTCCCCTAAAGAAGGTATTGGACGGTTTGGCCTTTCTAGGCTTGTTAGGCCGAAAGGACTGAGATGCTGATGAAGAGAAGTATTTCTTCGGAGCAGAGCAGCTGAGGGAAGAAACAGAGACTTACCCGCTGTAGCCGTGGATATCCACGCATCCAAAGCTTCCCCAAAGAGAGCCTGACCTGTGTAGGGTAGGGAATCCACACTTTTCCTGGGTTCCGCGTCGGAAGACTACTGGCACAGCCACAGTCCCCGACGAGCTGAAACAGACATGGAAGAGATCCCCGAAGCTATGGAACCCAGGTCTTTCATGGATTCTACCATAAAACCTGTTGAATCGTGAATGTTCTGCAAAAACAATTCAACAACCCCTCTATCCATCGTTTCCACATCCTCTAGTAAGGTAGCCGACCACTTTACTATAGCCCTTGCAATCCATGCACTAGCAATAGTGGGACGTAATATGGCCCCTGAAGCAGTGTACATTGATCCAAGTGTATTATCAATTTTTCGATTAGCCATATCCTTTAAGGCGGTAGATCCTGAAACAGGTAAAACCACGTTTTTTGAGAGTCTGGACACAGATGCGTCAACAACAGGCGGGTTTTCCCTATCCTCCTCAGGGAAAGGAAACGCCACCTGGACCTTTTTAGGGATCTGGAATTTTTTTCTCTGGGTTTTCCCATGCTTTCTCAAATATAGCATTCAATTACTTTGACACAGGGAAGGCTAGTGAGACTTTCTCATTTTCAGTGAAAAAAGCCTCCTCAACCTGCTCAGGTGTGGTATCATTTATATTTAACACATCCCTAATAGCCTCTATCATTAATTGCACTCCCTCTGCAAGAGAGGCAGACCCCGCAACACATCCCCATTACAGTCTGTGGTATCAGAAATCGGTATCCGTGTCATCTTGCGTGAGGTTAACAAGCGCACGTTTTTTGGGGGGTATAGCGGGGCATCTTGAGGTACCAGAATCGGGCCATACTGCCATAGAGTTCTGTAATACCTGGGTTGCTGACTCATTACTCGCAACCCTGTCAGAAATCTGAGTAATCCAAGATTTGATAGAGGAAAACCATTCAGGTTCACTTGCTGGAATCTGTGCTAAACCAGTGCTATCCTGATTATATGGAATGGGATCATCCTGGGAGGACAAATCCTCTGCAGCATATGACACAGTGTCCCTGGACATAGCTAAAGGAGACCACCAAACACTCCACACACACACACACACACACACACACACACACACACACACGTGAGGTCAGACAGAGTTATCCCCCCAAGAACGGCAAGAGAGACACAGAGATTGGAGTCAACCCACATACAGTGCTTTTACCAAAGGGAGACCCCTTGTCAGCGCTGACTGTGCACCTTAATAGGATACACAGTCGTATTGCAGCCTCCCCCCCTTCTACAACCCCCTGGTACCGTTTACAAATAGCTGGAGTTGCTGTGGAGGGACTTTCTTTCCTGGTCAGCACTGTGCAGGCAGGAAAATTTCGCTGAAACGCTGCTGGGTCCGCTCTGAGGAGAAGCTCCGCTCCCAAAATGGCGCTGTCTTCCCGCTCTTCTTCTGCTTATACTGGCCTGAGGATTTAGTGCTGGCTGAGATCCTCGGACCCAGACAGGCTTCTGGACCAGTGTAGGGTGTAGCGCTGGCTCAGGGCACCCCTCACAGCGCTGCACCATGTACCGCTGAGCCATCCCTGGAGCACAGTTAATACTGCACTCCTACGCTGTTGCCGCCATCTTCACACCGACCCCCCGCTTGCTAGGGGGGTCGGTGTCTCACTCGCTACTGATTCTTCAGCTCTGCAAGGGGGTGGAGGCATGCTGCTGGGGCGAGCGGCCCCCTGTAGCAGAGAACGATCAGACCCCTCTGGAGCTCAGTGTCCAGTCAGTGGAGACAGTGGCTCAGACCCTGCAGGGCAGACACTGCTCCCTCCCTCAGTCCCTCGCTGCAGGGAGGCTGTTGCCAGCAGCCTCCCTGTAAAACAAAAAACTCTAAAACAACATTTTACTAGGAAAACTCAGGAGAGCTCCCCTAGCTGTGACCGGCTCCTCCGGGCACATTTTCTAAACTGAGTCTGGTAGGAGGGGCATAGAGGGAGGAGCCAGCCCACACTCTCAAACTCTTAAAGTGCCAATGGCTCCTAGTGGACCCTTCTATACCCCATGGTACTAATGTGGACCCAGCATCCTCTAGTACGTAAGAGAAATAATTTTTATTTTTTGTTTTACAGCATACATATTTTCTAAAAGCTCATGTGGACCCTCCCTTAATCCCTCCCTCTCACTCCGATTCTTTTTTTTACCGTTTACCTTATAATAAGATTTTACTTACCGATAAATCTATTTCTCGTAGTCCGTAGTGGATGCTGGGGACTCCGTCAGGACCATGGGGATTAGCGGCTCCGCAGGAGACAGGGCACAAAAATAAAGCTTTAGGATCAGGTGGTGTGCACTGGCTCCTCCCCCTATGACCCTCCTCCAAGCCTCAGTTAGGATACTGTGCCCGGACGAGCGTACACAATAAGAAAGGATTTTGAATCCCGGGTAAGACTCATACCAGCCACACCAATCACACCGTACAACTTGTGATCTGAACCCAGTTAACAGTATGACAACGTAGGAGCCTCTGAACAGACGGCTCACAACAATAACAACCCGATTTTTTTTTGTAACAATAACTATGTACAAGTATTGCAGACAATCCGCGCTTGGGATGGGCGCCCAGCATCCACTACGGACTACGAGAAATAGATTTATCGGTAAGTAAAATCTTATTTTCTCTAACGTCCTAGTGGATGCTGGGGACTCCGTCAGGACCATGGGGATTATACCAAAGCTCCCAAACGGGCGGGAGAGTGCGGATGACTCTGCAGCACCGAAAGAGAGAACTCCAGATCCTCTTTAGCCAGGGTATCAAATTTGTAGAATTTTACAAACGTGTTCTCCCCCCGACCACGTAGTTGCTCGGCAGAGTTGTAATGCCGAGACCCCTCGGGCAGCCGCCCAGGATGAGCTCACCTTCCTTGTGGAATGGGCATTTACATATTTTGGCTGTGGCAGGCCTGCCACATAATGTGCATGCTGAATTGTACTACACATCCAACTAGCAATCGTCTGCTTAGAAGCAAGAGCACCCAGTTTGTTGGGTGCATACAGGATAACAGCAAGTCAGTTTTCCTGACTCCAGCCGTCCTGGAAACCGATATTTTCAGGGCCCTGACAACATCTAGCAACTTGGAGTCCTCCAAGTCCCTAGTAGCCGCAGGTACCACAATAAGCTGGTTCAGGTGAAACGCTGACACCACCTTAGGGAGAAACTGGGGACGAGTCCGCAGCTCTGCCCTGTCCGAATGGACAATCAGATATGGGCTTTTGTGAGACAAAGCCGCCAATTCTGACACTCGCCTGGCCGAGGCCAGGGCCAACATCATGGTCACTTTCCATGTGAGATATTTCAAATCCACAGATTTGAGCGGTTTAAACCAATGTGATTTGAGGAATCCCAGCACTACGTTGAGATCCCACAGTGCCACTGGAGGCACAAAAGGGGGTTGTATATGCAGTACTCCCTTAACAAACTTCTGGACTTCAGGAACTGAAGCCAATTCTTTCTGGAAGAAAATCGACAGGGCCGAAATTTGAACCTTAATGGACCCCAATCTGAGGCCCATAGACACTCCTGTTTTCAGGAAATGCAGGAATCGACCGAGTTGAAATTTCTTCGTGGAGCCTTCCTGGCCTCACACCACGCAACATATTTTCGCCACATGTGGTGATAATGTTGTGCGGTCACGTCCTTCCTGGCTTTGACCATGGTAGGAAAGACCTCTTCCGGAATGAATTTTTCCCTTAGGATCCGGCGTTCAACCGCCATGCCGTCAAACGCAGCCGCGGTAAGTCTTGGAACAGACATGGTACGTGCTGAAGCAAGTCCCTTCTTAGCGGCAGAGGTCATGAGTCCTCTGTGAGTATCTCTTGAAGTTCCGGGTACCAAGTCCTACTTGGCCAATCCGGAGCCACGAGTACAGTTCTTACTCCTCTACGTCTTATAATTCTCAATACCTTGGGTATGAGAAGCAGAGGAGGAAACACATACACCGACTGGTACGCCCACGGTGTTACCAGAACGTCCACAGCTATTGCCTGAAAGTCTCTTGACCTGGCGCAATACCTGTCCAGTTTTTTGTTCAGGCTGGACGCCATCATGTACACCTTTGGTCTTTCCCAACGGTTCACAATCATGTTGAAAACTTCCCGATGAAGTCCCCACTCTCCCGGGTGGAGGTCGTGCCTGCTGAGGAAGTCTGCTTCCCAGTTGTCCACTCCCGCAATGTACACTGCTGACAGTGCTATCACATGATTTTCCGCCCAGCGAAAAATCCTTGCAGTTTTTGCCATTGCCCTCCTGCTTCTTGTGCCGCCCTGTCTGTTTACGTGGGCGACTGCCGTGATGTTGTCCCACTGGATCAATACCGGCTGACCTTGAAGCAGAGGTCTTGCTAAGCTTAGAGCATTATAAATTGCCCTTAGCTCCAGTATATTTATGTGGAGAAAAGTCTCCAGACTTGATCACATTCCCTGGAAATTTTTTCCCTGTGTGACTGCTCCCCAGCCTCTCAGGCTGGCCTCCGTGGTCACCAGCATCCAATCCTGAATGCCGAATCTGCGGCCCTCTAGAAGATGAGCACTCTGTAACCACCACAGGAGAGACACCCTTGTCCTTGGAGATAGGGTTATCCGCCGATGCATCTGAAGATGCGATCCGGACCATTTGTCCAGCAGATACCACTGAAAAGTTCTTGCGTGGAATCTGCCGAATGGAATCGCTTCGTAATAAGCCACCATTTTTCCCAGGACTCTTGTGCAATGATGCACTGACACTTTTCCTGGTTTTAGGAGGTTCCTGACTAGCTCGGATAACTCCCTGGCTTTCTCCTCCGGGAGAAACACCTTTTTCTGGACTGTGTCCAGAATCATCCCTAGGAACAGCAGACGTGTCGTCGGAAACAACTGCGGTTTTGGAATATTTAGAATCCACCCGTGCTGTCGTAGAACTACTTGAGATAGTGCTACTCCGACCTCCAACTGTTCTCTGGACCTTGCGCTTATCAGGAGGTCGTCCATTTTCTTCGAAGAAGAATCATCATTTCGGGCATTACCTTGGTAAAGACCCGGAGTGCCGTGGACAATCCAAACGGCAGCCTCTGAAACTGATAGTGACAGTTCTGTACCACGAACCTGAGATACCCTTGGTGAGAAGGGCAAATTTGGACATGGAGGTAAGCATCCCTGATGTCCCGGGACACCATATAGTCCCCTTCTTCCTGGTTCGCTATCACTGCTCTGAGTGACTCCATCTTGATTTGAACCTTTGTAAGTGTTCAAATATTTCAGATTTAGAATAGGTCTCACCGAGCCTTCTGGTTTCAGTACCACAATATAGTGTGGAATAATACCCCTTTCCTTGTTGTAGGAGGGGTACTTTGATTATCACCTGCTGGGAATACAGCTTGTGAATTGTTTCCAATACTGGCTCCCTGTCGGAGGGAGACGTTGGTAAAGCAGACTTCAGGAACCTGCGAGGGGAAACGTCTCGACTTTCCAATCTGTACCCCTGGGATACTACTTGTAGGATCCAGGGGTCCTGTACGGCTCCAGCGTCATGCTGAGAACTTGGCAGAAGCGGTGGAAGGCTTCTGTTCCTGGGAATGGGCTGCCTGCTGCAGTCTTCTTCCCTTTCCTCTATCCCTGGGCAGATATGCTTATGGGGACGAAAGGACTGAGGCTGAAAAGACTGTCTTTTTCTGCATAGATGTGACTTAGGGTAAAAACGGTGGATTTCCCAGCAGTTGCCGTGGCCACCAGGTCCGATGGACCGACCCCAAATAACTCCTCCCCTTTATACGGCAATACATCTTTGTGCCGTTTGGAATCTGCATCACCTGACCACTGTCGTGTCCATAAACATCTTATTGGCAGATATGGACATCGCACTTACTCTTGATGCCAGAGTGCAAATATCCCTCTGTGCATCTCGCATATATAGAAATGCATTTTTTAAATGCTCTATAGTAAATAAATACTGTCCCTGTCAAGGGTATCAATATTTTCAGTCAGGGAATCCGACCAAGCCACCCCCGCGCTGCACATCCAGGCTGAGGCGATCGCTGGTCGCAGTATAACACCAGTATGTGTGTATATACTTTTTAGGATATTTTCCAGCCTCCTATCAGCTGGCTCCTTGAGGGCGGCCGTATCTGGAGACGGTACCGCCACTTGTTTTGATAAGCGTGCGAGCGCCTTATCCACCCTAAGGGGTGTTTCCCAACGCGCCCTAACTTCTGGCGGGAAAGGGTATACCGCCAATAATTTTCTATCGGGGGAACCCCGCGCCTCATCACACACTTCATTTAATTTATCTGATTCAGGAAAAACTATAGATAGTTTTTCCACACCCCACATAATACCCTTTTTTGTGGTACTTGTAGTATCAGAAATATGTAACAACTCCTTCATTGCCCTTAACAAGTAACGTGTGGCCCTAAAGGAAAATACGTTTGTTTCTTCACCGTCGACACTGGAGTCAGTGTCCGTGTCTGTGTCGACCGACTGAGGTAAAATGGGCATTATAACGTCCCTGACGGTGTTCTAGACGCCTGGACAGATACTAATATGTTTGCCGGCCGTCTCATGTCGTCAATCGACTTGCAGCGTGTTGACATTATCACGTAATTCCTTAAATAAGCCATCTATTCCGGTGTCGACTCCCTAGAGAGTGACATCACCATTACAGGCAATTTGCTCCGCCTCCCAACATCGTCCTCATACATGTCGACACACACGTACCGACACACAGCACACACACAGGGAATGCTCTGATAGAGGACAGGACCCACTAGCCCTTTGGGGAGACAGAGGGAGAGTTTGCCAGCACACACCAAAAACGCTATAATTATACAGGGACAACCTTTATATAAGTGCTTTTCCCTTATAGCATTTTAATATATGTAGTCATATCGCCAAATCAGAGCCCCCCCTCTCTGTTTTAACCCTGTTTCTGTAGTGCAGTGCAGGGGAGAGCCTGGGAGCCTTCCCACCAGCATTTCTGTGAGGGAAAATGGCGCTGTGTGCTGAGGAGAATAGGCCCCGCCCCCTTTTCGGCGGGCTTCTTCTCCCGTTTTTTTTGAGACCTGGCAGGGGTTAAATACATCCATATAGCCCCCAGGGGCTATATGTGATGTATTTTTAGCCATAAAAAAGGTATTATACATTGTGCCCAGGGCGCCCCCCCAGCGCCCTGCACCCTCCGTGACCGCTGTGTGAAGTGTGCTGACAACAATGGCGCACAGCTGCAGTGCTGTGCGCTACCTCAGGAAGACTGAAAAGTCTTCTGCCGCCTGCTTCTGGACCTCTTCCATCTTCGGCATCTGCAAGGGTGGTCGGCGGCGCGGCTCCGGGACGAACCCCAGGGTGAGACCTGTGTTCCGACTCCCTCTGGAGCTAATGGTGTCCAGTAGCCTAAGAAGCCAATCCATCCTGCACGCAGGTGAGTTCACTTCTCTCCCCTAAGTCCCTCGATGCAGTGAGCCTGTTGCCAGCAGGACTCACTGAAAATAAAAAACCTAAAAACTTTTTCTAAGCAGCTCTTTAGGAGAGCCACCTAGATTGCACCCTGCTCGGACGGGCACAAAAACCTAACTGAGGCTTGGAGGAGGGTCATAGGGGGAGGAGCCAGTGCACACCACCTGATCCTAAAGCTTTATTTTTGTGCCCTGTCTCCTGCGGAGCCGCTAATCCCCATGGTCCTGACTGAGTCCCCAGCATCCACTAGGACGTTAGAGAAATATGAAATACGTAATGAGAAAAAAACAAGTTAATGAAAACTATTTTAAGCCAAGACCAATTGCCTTGTGCGTCTGTTCAAACAATTAGAACCATTATATTTTGAAATCTTATTATTTAAGAGTTGATTTACAAAATTAGATCTATTATACTGTAGTAAGTGCCATCAAACTGGAAGTAGATGCAAACTACATCTAAGACAAGTAATGCTTTTGCAAAATGCATAATTAATCACACAGAACAAGAAACATTCAGAATCATTTTACCAATGAAATGTTACCATCTAAAGAACCAGTTTGTATAAATAAAATTGATTGTTTTTACATTGACGGAATTTGACAATAACTTGACTGATGACATGATTGTAAAAAAATTAGCGCGCCTCCTATCCAAATATTTCATGATTCATCAAAAACTTTGCTCAAGACAGAGGGTTATGTGGATCAGTGATAGACATGGATCAATATATTATTGGGATTAACAAACATTTATACATGATTTATATATTTTAAAAGAACCACTTAATAAAATATTAAGATAAGGACCATGCAGGCAAAATATATTTTATTGCATTCCAAAGAATATATTCCTTCCACTGCTACGCTGTTAAAATATTTACCTGAAACTCATTCCAGGCAACTAATGACCCTGACATAGCTGCAGAAATGCAATCTTCGATCTACTGAGGGATAATTAGAGAGGAAATTTCAGTCAGTCATATAGTGGTTCCTAGCAGGGGCTATTGTAAGTGTTGACATTAAAGTTCACTGTTGACTATTATTTACAGAAGCTACTACATATACAGTCTCAACAGTATGTACTACATATGTGCTGTACAGCTACTTTATATGAGCTGTCAGCTCAAAAGACAAAAGTATATTAAACTGTTGGGTTAATAATAATCCATGCATAGCAAATAACTAAGAAACCCAAAACAAAGAGCTCTTAAAAAGGTCACAGAAAGGTGCAATCAGGACTCATTTCGAGGTTCCAGCTAGTAGTTTGGTTAATAATCACAAATGTGCAAAGCAACTATTTGAGATTGAATGGCATGTGACACTACGCCTCTTCAACTACTGCATTATATAATACACAAACGTCAATCAAACTCCGATATATACTTTGCTGCTTGCCGAAACTACAGAACTGTGGAGTGGAAGAAATACAGTAATTACTGCAGCAATGCTCGGGACAGGGTGCAGTGAACAGTGACTTGCAAGTCATACCTGATGAGAAACCACATTACTGTACTTCTAAAATATGAAATGAGACATATATTACTTGCTGGTCACTGATCTTCATATACTAATGCAGATTCTTTTGTATTGTCCATCAGAGTTTTTTTTTTTTACAAAATCACCAACGGCAGTCAATGTTTTTACTTATTTTAAGAGATTAACATGTCTGATGTACTAAGCTTTAAAGAGTGATAAAGTGGAGAGAGATAAACAACCAACAAACCAGCTCCTCTAAATTAACAGTTAGCAGCTGATTGGCTGGTGCGTTTATCACTTTGCATTTATCACTGGTTTATCACTTCCTTCTGGCCTTCTCCAGGTTAATACATCTGCCCCAAAGCCTGTAACATTACAGTTAGGAGCTGACTGGCTGGTACTTTCTCTCTCTCCACTTTATCACTCTCCAAGGCTTAGTACATATCCACCCCTAAGTAGTGGTTGATTTCACCTACGGATTTAGAATATTCTGTAAGTCTTCTGTATAAAGCCTCACTGTTCCTATTAGCATAAGTAGCATCTATCCTGTGGATTGACTGGGGGGGTGGAGTAAATGTAAGCCATACGTTGCAACGGAACAGCACCTCTTGTGGCCACATTAGAACAGACGGAGGATACTTTTTTGGGGTGTGGGGTTGACCAAGCAATAACTTTTGTACAGGTGCATACTTTCAAGGTGATCTTTTTAAAACATTTATTTATAAAACAAGTTATATTTCTGCAAATGTTTTCTTTAAACGGTTGTCAACAACTTGCAGTCACGTACTAAAGGTGTGTACACACGGTGAGAATTTTGGTTACAATTGACTATATTGTCAAAAATCCCAAGGAAAGTTAGTGAAGATCGCAAGGTGAAAGTCACCTTGCGATACCGATGCACGGTCCCGCGAGGTCGGTATCACAAGCCTAGATAGACTGTGCAGGCAAGTCAATTTTGACTATCTAGTATAAAAGTATAGGCAAAATTGACACTTAACCAAAATCGCACATAGCCAGTATTGCAAGCACAGTCATCTAGGCTTGCGATACCGACCAGTCCATATCGCATAGTGAGAATCGGGCATAGCCTATATCTCACCATGTGTACACACCTTAAGGCTAAGCGATTCATAGTAATACGTTAGCCCTGAACTAGTGTGATGGTTGTTTATGGTAGAATTTGAGTATTCTACCTCCTAGACATACAATTGATCTGCTACTGCATGGCTACTCAATTACAAAGACTTATAATGTAACCTTAGCTTTATTAGGCAACAGAAACACACTGATCCTCTCATAGCAGTAATATTCATATAATACAGAACTTATTTTTCTATCAACATGGCCTGTAGTATGGTGTCTATTTGGACTGCTTTCATACTCTTACTGTTTGTGCCAAAGTCAGCAACCCTCTGCTGGCTTCCCTGCTACAGCAGTTATACAACAGACAGACTGGGGTGAGCAATGACAGTGGTCAGCACTGTCACAGAATACACAAAGGGGGCAGCATGCATGACACACCAACTCTGTTTACAGACGTTCATCCTTGTTATCCTTCTGGTCAGTGCATTAGAAACATGATTTCTTGAAAATCTCTTTACTTTTTTGCCTGAATATGCAGTGTGGGAACCTCTGCTAGAACAGAGGTAACTATCAGCCACTCACAGGTCTCCACTATTCAGCCACGTGCTGTTTCTGCAAATGACTGTCCGTCACCTCTGTTCAGACCATCGATGATGCCCATTAAGTCATTTAAAATGCAGTGTTCTAATTATTATTGTCAACATCCATCAAATGCAGCTTTCCCCCTGCCCTTGTACATTTACAATGATGCAATAGACATCTTTGCAGGTAGCCATTGTATTGTATAATAAAAGTCATTAAAAAATAAGATTTTAAACCTACCGGTAAATCTTTTTCTCCTAGTCCGTAGAGGATGCTGGGGACTCCGTAAGGACCATGGGGTATAGACGGCTCCGCAGGAGACATGGGCACTGTAAAGCTTTAGAATGGGTGTGCACTGGCTCCTCCCTCTATGCCCCTCCTCCAGACCTCAGTTAGTACTGTGCCCAGAGGAGACTGACAGTACGAGAAAAAGGATTTTGTTATCTAAGGGCGAGATACACACCAGCCCACACCATATACACTGTACAACATGGTATACAATAACCAGTTAACAGCATGAACAAAACAGCATCGGCCAGAGGCCGATCTCAACTGTAACTTAACCCTTAAGTATGCAATAACTATATACCAGTCTTGCAGAAAAATTCCGCACTGGGACGGGCGCCCAGCATCCTCTACAGACTAGGAGAAAAAGATTTACCGGTAGGTTTAAAATCTTATTTTCTCTTACGTCCTAGAGGATGCTGGGGACTCCGTAAGGACCATGGGGTTTATACCAAAGCTCCAGAACGGGCGGGAGAGTGCGGATGACTCTGCAGCACCGACTGAGCAAACACGAGGTCTTAATCAGCCAGGGTATCAAACTTGTAGAACTGAGCAAAAATGTTTGACCCCGACCAAGTAGCTGCTCGGCAAAACTGTAATGCAGAGACGCCTCGGGCAGCCGCCCAAGAAGAGCCCACCTTCCTAGTGGAATGGGCCTTTACTGAATTTTGTACCGGCAACCAGCCGTAGAATGATCCTGCTGAACCGTGTTACAGATCCAGCGAGCAAAGGTCTGCTTAGATGCAGAAGTGCCAACCTTGTTGGCTGCATACAGGACAAACAGTGCCTCTGTTTTCCTAACCCTAGCCGTTCTGGCTAAATGAATCATTAAGGCCCTGACTACATCAAGGGACTTGGAATTCCCCAAGACCCCCGTAGCCACAGGCACCACAAAAGGTTGGTTCATATGAAATTACGAAACCACTTTAGGCAGAAATTGAGGACGAGTTCTCAACTCCGCAAGATCCGCATGGAAAATCAGATCGAGGCACTTGTACGACAAGTCCGTCAATTTGGACACCCGCCTCGCAGATGCCAAGGCCAATAAGCAAGAGCCCTTTCCAAGCGAGAAACTTCAATTCAACCGTTTGAAGCGGTTCAAACCAGTATGACTCAAGGAACCGTAACACCACGTTAAGGCTCCATGATGCCACTGGGGGCACAAAAGGAGGTTGGATGTGCAACACTCCTTCTACAAAAGTCTGGACTTCTGTGAAAGAAGCCAATTCCTTCTGAGAGAATATGGATAAGGCAGAGAACTGCACCTTAAGGGAGCCTAACTATAGGCCCATATCCACACCTGACTGTAGAAAATGGAGAAACACATCCTAGTCGGAAACCCTCAGTAGGAGCATCCTTGGCTTCACACCAAAACACATTTTCTCCAGATACGGTGATAGCGTTTCGCCGTAACATCTTTTCTAGCTTTAATAAGAGTAGGGATGACCTCCTCTGGAACACCCTTTTTAGCTAGGATTTGGTGTTCAACCGCCATGCCGTCAAACGTAACCGCGGTAAGTCTGTAAAAGCAGGTCCTCCTTGAGAGGAAGGGCCCACGGATGTTCTGGGAGCCATCCCTGAAGATCTGCATACTAGGCCCTTCGAGGTCAATCTGGAACAATGAGTGTTGTCTGCACTCCTGTTCATCTTATGATTCTCAATATTTTTGAGATGAGAGGAAATGGAGGGAACACATAGACCGACTGAAAACACCCACGGCGTCACCAGGGCGTCCCCCACCGCTGCCTGAGGGTCCCTCGACCTGGAACAATACGTCCGAATCTTCCTGTTGAGGCGTGACGCCATCATGTCTATTTGGGGAAGTCCCCAACGACTTGTCACCTCTGCAAAAATTTCCTGATGAAGTCCCCACTCTCCTGGATGGAGAACGTGTCTGCTGAGGAATTCTGCTTCCCAGTCATCCACTCCTGGAATGAAGACCGCTGACAGAGCGCTTACATAATTATCCACCCAGCGAAGAATCCTGGTGGCTTCTGCCATTGCTGCTCTGCTCCTTGTCCCGCCCATGTGGTTTACATGCGCCATGGCTGTGACGTTGTCTGACCGTATCAGAACAGGTAGGATTGCGGAGAAGATTCTCCGCCTGTTTGAGGCCGTTGGAAATGGCCCTCAATTCCAGCACCTTGATGTGTAGACAAACCGCTTCGCTTGACCTTATTCTCTGAAAATTGTTTCCCTGTGTGACTGCTCCCCATCATCGGAGGCTCGCGTCCGTGGTCACAAGAACCAAATCTTGAATGCCGAAACTGCGACCCTCTAGAAGTTGAGGACTCTGGAGCCCCCACAGGAGATAGACCCTGGCCCAGGGGGACAGGGCAATCTTCCGATGCATGTGCAGGTGGGACCCTGACCTTTGTCCAGAAGGTCCCACTGAAAAGTCTTTGCATGGAACCTGCCGAATGGAATGGCCTCGTAGGCCGTCACCATCTTTCCTAATACCCGAGTGCATTGATGCACTAACACTCCTTTTGGCTTTAACCGGTCTCTGACCATGTTCTGGAGTACTTGGGCTTTTTCCTCTGGGAGAAAGACCTTTTGTTTTCTATGTCCAGAATCATGCCCAAAAACGACAGTCGAGTTTTGTAGTATTCTCAGGGAGAGAGATACGCTTTGTAACAATTCTTTTTTATTTATTTTTTTTAACTCGCCTTTATCAGGAGATCGTCCAAGTATGGGATAATAGTGACCATTGCTTGCACAGGAGCACCATCATTTCCGCCATTACCTTGGAGAAAATCCTCAGGGCTGTGGAAAACCCAAACGGCAACGTCTAAAATTCGTAATGACAATCTTGTACAGTGAATCTCAGGTACTCCCGATGAGTAGGATATATGGGAACATGAAGGTATGCAACCTGTATGTCTAGCAACACCATAAAATGGGTGGTCTTCTGTATGCCGAATGTCGGGATCCCGGCGCACAGTATACCGGCGCCGGAATCCCGACACCCGGCATACCGACAACTATTCTCCCTCGTGGGGGTCCACGACCCCCCTGGAGGGAGAATATAATAGTGTGGCGCGCGTAGTGCGCCACCGTGCCCGTAGCGTGGCGAGCGCAGCGAGCCCGCAATGGGCTCCTTTGCGCTCGCCACGCTGTCGGTATGCCAGCGGTCGGGCTCCCGGCGCCGGTATGCTGGTCGCCGGGAGCCCAAGCGCCGGCATACCATACTACACCCCATAAAATCCCCCACTTCCAGGCTGGAAATCACTGCCCGGAGAGATTCCATCTTGAATTTGAACCTTTTCAGATACAGGTTCAGAGATTTTAGATTCAGAATGGGCCTGACCGAGCCATCCGGTTTCGGGACCACAAGAGGCTTGAATAAAACCACTTCCCCTGTTGTAGCAGGGGAACCTTGATCATCACTTGCTGATGATACAGCTGCTGTATGGCAGCTGCCACTATTCCCTCACTGGGGGGGAAACGGGCAAGGCCGATTTGAAAAATCAGTGAGGAGGCACATCTTTGAATTCCAGCTTGTATCCCTGGGACACAATTTCTACCGTCCAAGGATCCAAGTCCGACTGAACCCAGACTTGGCTGAAGAGTCGAAGACGTGCCCCCACCGGCGCGGACTCCCTAAGTGGAGCCCCCGCGTCATGCAGTGTATTTTGTAAAGGACGGGAAGGACTTTTGTTCCTGGGAACCAGCCGTAGCAGGCGCTCTTTTCCCTCTACCTCTAGCGAGGAAGGAAGAGCCCCGACCCCTTCTGAACTTATGCGACCGAAAGGACTGCATCTGATCTTGAGGTGTTTTCTTTTTCTGTGGGGGAACATAAGGCAAAAAAGAAGATTTACCCGCTGTAGCTGTGGTAACCAGAACCACGAGGCCCTCTCCAAATAAAAAAAATCACCTTTGTAAGACAAAGTCTCCTTATTTTTGTCCGTTGGCGGGTCCACAGGGACCGTCTAGCAGAAATTGCCATGGCAATGGTTCTTGAACCCAACAGCTCAATATCTCTCGCAGCTTCTCTCATATATAACGCCGCGTCTTAATGTGACCCAAGGTCGACAAAATGGCATCTTTATCTATGGTGTCAAAGTCAGATTACAAGGTCTCTGCTCACACTGCAACTGCGCTACCCACCCATGCCGACGCTACTGCCGGCCTTAGTAGGGCACCCGTATGGTAGTTTGCTGTCTGCGATCAGCAGGACCCCTGAGGGCAGCCGTATCAGGGAATGGTAGCGCCATTTTTGACAAGCGCGTTAAAGCCTTGTCCACCGTGGGTGAGGATTCCCACCTTAACCTGTCCAGGGAGGGGAAAGGATACGCCATAATGATTCTATAGGGAATCTGCAGTTTTTTATCTGGAGTTTCCCAAGCTATTTCAAATAGGGCGTTCAGCTCGTGAGATGGGGGAAAAGTTACCTCAGGTTTCTTTTCCTTAAAATGCAGACCCTCGTGTCAGACAGAGGGGTCCTCAGTGATATGCAAAACATCTTTTATTGCAACAATCATCTATTGAAATACTCTTGGCCACCCTTGGGTACAACCTAGAATCATCATAGTCGACACTGGAGTCGGAATCCGTGTCGGTATAAGTGTCTACTACCTGGGAAAGGGGACGTTTCTGAGACCCCGAAGGGCCCTGTGACACAGTCAAACTATGCTTTTTGCTTGGACTCAGCTCTGTCCAATCTTTTGTAATAAAATCACATTAGCATTTTAAAAATCCCCCATATCCATCCAAGCAGGTGTCGGCAGCGCCAACTGAGACACCACAATCATCTGCTCTGCCTTCTCACTAGATGAGCCTTCCAGCTCAGACATGTTGACTCACACGTACTGACACTCCCACACGCACTGGGATACCTAATATTATGGGGACTGACCCACCATAAGGCCCTTAGGAGAGACAGAGAGAGAGAATGCCAGCACACACCCAGCGCCACTATACACTGAGACAAAAATCCCAGTCTCTCAGCACTTTTTTATATATATGTGTAAAACACCAAACTTTATCGCCAAACAATGTGCCCCCCCCCCCCCCCCCTCCCTGTTTTGGCCCTCTGTACTAGCTAACAGCAGGGGAGAGTCCGGGGGCAGCTTCTTCATGCAGCCTGCTGAGGAGAAAATGGCGCTGGTTAGTGCTGGAGGATCAAGCTCCGCCCCCTGACGGCGGGCTTCGGTCCCGCTCTAAATGTTTATACTGGCGGGGGATTCGGAATTATACAGCCTCTGCAGTATATATAAGTACTCTGCCCGTCTTATTTGAGGTATATTTATGCTGCCCAGGGCGCCCCCCCCTGCGCCCTGCACCCTTACTGTGGCGCCTGTGTGTGTGAGCTGGGAGCAATGGCGCGCAGCGTTACCACCGCGCGTTACCTCATGAAGATCTGAAGTCTTCTGCCGCCTTTGAAGTCTTCTTTCTGCTTATACTCACCCGGCTTCTATCTTACGGCTCTGTGAGGAGGACGGCGGCGCAGCTCCGGGACGAATGGCGAGGGTGAGACCTGCGTTCCGACTCCCTCTGGAGATAATTGTGTCCAGTAGCCTAAGAAGCAGAGCCTATCATTTAAGTAGGTCTGCTTCTCTCCCCTCAGTCCCACGAAGCAGGGAGCCTGTTGCCAGCAGTGCTCCCTGAAAATAATAAACCTAACATAAGCTTTTTCAGAGAAACTCAGGAGAGCTCCCCTGCAGTGCATCCAGTCTCCACTGGGCACAGGAACGAACTGAGGTCTAGAGGAGGGGCATAGAGGGAGGAGCCAGTGCACACCCATTCTAAAGCTTTACAGTGCCCATGTCTCCTGCGGAGCCGTCTATACCCCATGGTCCTTACGGAGTCCCCAGCATCCTCTAGGACGCAAGAGAAACTTGCAATACACAGGGGGCAGTATGGATGGTGTAATGATTAGCATTACTGGCTCACAGCACTGAGGTCATGGGTTCGATTCCCACCATGGCCCTAACTGTGTGGAGTTTGTATATTCTCCCTGTGCTTGCGTGGGTTTCCTCCGTGTACTCCGGTTTCCTCCCACAATCCAAAAATATATACTGGTAGGTTAACTGGATACCTACAAAATTAATCCTAGCGTTAATGTGTCTGTGTGTACATGTGGTAGGGAATTTAGATCGAAAGCTCCACTGGGGCAGGAACTGATGTGAACGGGCAAATATTCTCTGTAAAGCGCTGCGGAATATGTGTGCGCTACATAAATAACTGGTAGTAATAATAATAATATTATAATAATAAGTTAACAGCAGAGTTGACCAGCATTAAAACATAATGTGACACTTGCTACATCTAAAAAGAACAAGTCATAGGGGTATATGCAATTGCGGTCGAATTCCCGAAATTGTCGAATTTCGGGACTTTTTCGACCAAAAAAAAAAAATCGCCAATGCAATTCAGTACTTTCAGTCCAAAAAACGGACTTTCAAAATTCGACTTTTGTCAAATTCGTGGGGTCCCGGCATTCGTGGAAAGGGGTCCCATGTGTCAACATGGGACCCCTTTCAGTCCGTTGGTACGGGTGTGCGTGTTTTTATTTTGCCAAGTACGAGGATTTGATCTCTGGACGTGGGTTTATCTCTGGACACTGGCAGGTGAGTATAATTTTTTTCCACAGGTACCCTCGGATCGTCGGAGACTGTGGCAGTCGGCGTGTCAACATAGGTAAGTATGTGTGTGTCGGCAGTGTGTAATAAAGTTGTACTTGTCACGGTGTGTGTCTCCTGTTTTTATTTGGGTATTTTTTTCCCAGTAGTACTACAGGTACCAGCGGGCCCGTTTTTCTCCCGCATGCTGGTACTTGTGGTTCTCCAAGTACCAGCTTGCGGGGGAGGCTTGCTTGGACTTGTAGTACTATTGGAAAAAACAATATTCTGTCATTTTACTCAAGGCTATCAGCCTCCCATCTGCAGCCAATGGATGGGGGGGGACAGCCTCGGGCTTCACCCCTGGCCCTTGGGTGGCTGGGGGGGGGACCCCTTGATTGAAGGGGTCCCCACTCCCCCAGGGTACCCCGGCCAGGGGTGACTAGTTGGATATTTAATGCCACGGCCGCAGGGCACTGTATAAAAGTGACCCCCGGCTGTGGCATTATCTGTCCAGCTAGTGGAGCCCGATGCTGGTGTATAAAATACGGGGGACCCCTACTCTTTTTGTCCCCCGTATTTTTTGCACCAGCATCAGGCGCAGAGCCCGGTGCTGGTTTTAAAAATACGGGGGATCCCATGTCAATTTTTCCCCCGCATTTTTAAAACCAGGACCAGCTCGAAGAGCCCGAGGCTGGTTATGCTTTGGAGGGGGACCCCACGCCATTTTTTTCCGGGTTTTTCACGTTTTTTCCCCGTTTTTTTTAAATCGTGGCAAAATCCGGCAAATCGGCCGTTTTTCGCCCGCGGGACTGTCGAATCCGTTTTTCATTGAATATGGTGAATTCCAGAAGCCACCTGCCGGAATTCACCTGTCGAATTGTGTCGAATTAAAAAACGGCGATAATTTGCCGCGATTCGCCGCTAATTGCATATACCCCATAATATACAACAAACACATTATGTTCCATGTGTTTTTTGTTGTATATTATGACTTGTTCTTTTTCTTTGTATATGGGACCATTGGGTCTGCGTATGCAGCTTGAAATGATTGGCCTATATGGCACATCACTTAACGTTTATAGTATTGCTTGTGGGCACCCAAAGGAACATTCAGGAGCTATATGAGAAAGTCTGCACCTGACCCTATGTTGCTAATAATGATGGGTTGAGTTGGAATATACAGGTGATTTATTACAGCATGCCAACATGCCACAGATGTGTAGTTGTGATCGCCCCGGAGCAGTGCCCCCTAGGTGCATTGTTGAATAAGTGTTACTAATGGCTCTGCGCTGCGATGACCTAATGGGTAGTGTCATGTGGGTTGAGACCTACATTTCATTGCGCCTGGTTGCCGCAGCAACGGCCGTAAACACTTTTACATTGTTGGGATTCGTCACAGGAAGTGACGCGCACCGGTGGAAAGCAGAACCCGGAAGTGCGGGAGCCCGTGGAACGCACGGCGCATCCTGCACAGCGGGACCTCAGTGTAAGGATGAGCACATACGCAGAGTGGTGACACGCACGCCGGTTGGTCAGAGGCAGCAGTACAACATACCTGTTAAGATTTATACAGTGATGGCGATATAAATATGGGTTCAGGCAAAGGCTTCCTCTAATGGCTCCTGGACAATATGGGTGGTGATGACTGGATGGTTTGGTCTTTAACGGTCATTTAGTGACCGAAGTCGACAGACGGATAAGTAACATGTTCTTCTTGCTAGGATCATATTTCAAGCTGGATATGTAGGCGCTTTGGTTGCCTGGTTACTTTTACATAATTTAAAAGAAAACAACATGTTTGAAATGGAGTCACCTATATAAATATCTTTTGGGGTGCCCGATCTGGGTGAAAATAAATATAAGATGTTTCTTTGACATAATATGTTTTTGAGTGCCCTTTGTGAATACTCGTATCTTGCTCTGAACCAAATGGAACAGAATTAAGGGAGCACCTGTGTCAATTATATGGAAGTGTGCAAATGTCTCTGGACTTTATATATACAGTATATATATACAGTATATATATATATATATATATATATATATATATATATATGATGGACGATCCGGCACTCCAAAAACATGTGCAATAGTCCCTGGTGCCCTCACTTTCCAAAGGGTAGATGCTCGTTCAAATGTGCGGCACTCAGGTTTACAAGAGTAAGTTAACACCACCAACAGTCTGTCAACGTTTCAATTTTACTCGAAAATTGTCATCAGGATGAATACAACAGTGAAGTAGCTTACCTTATATCCCCACCAACGTGAAGTGCAGTGTGCATCGCTTCGTCCGGCGGAGACCCGCTCGGCCGCTGCGGCGCTGGATACTGACGTCATCGCGTATTGCGCGATGCACGTACGTGAACCCGTCACCATGGTAACCCGTTGTGACACTCCTAGTGTAAACAATGCGGCATTTGTAACATAGTTGTTGCGTTAAAGAACAAGGACACAGGCATGTATAGTTGTAGAGGGAATAGATACAACTATAGTTGGTGAAAAGAGATGCTGATACTTTAGAAAGGAGAAATAAACACTGCTGTAGTTAAAAGGACTCCTGTTGTACAAGGTGCTAATGTCATGATGTACAGTATTGCTTGAGAAATGCCAACGTGATGTTTAGTTTATAGTGGGAGTGCATGCTGGCTAATGTGATGCATTTCCCTGGGGCGTGCATGATACTGAGTGTCTAGTTGTAATGGCTAAGCATGCTAATGCTGTTGTTGAATACATGGAACTGTTTGGAATACTGTAAAAACACCTAGTTTACTAGGTGGATTGCTTCTAGGTCTGTAGGTGTAAATAAAGATGTGATGGTTTAATCCTAATTGTGTTGCACGTTAATGGGAAAGTCAGAGAGTAGAATCAAGGATGTGCATGCACGGGGTTAAAAGAAAAGAAAAAGAAAAAGAAGAAGAAGAGGGCAAGAAGAAAATAGAAAAGAGAGAAAAAGAGAA